>NW_017190163.1:0-108701 GCF_001704415.2 Capra hircus | reverse complement strand
CAGAAGAACTATACAAAAAAGATCTTCATGACCCAGATAATCATGACGGTGTAATCACTCACCTAGAGCCAGACATCCTGGAATGAGAAGTCAACAGGGCCTTAGGAAGCATCACTATGAACAAAGCTAGTGGAGGTGATGGAATTCCAGCTGAGCTATTTCAAATCCTAAAAGATGATGCTGTGAAAGTGCTGCACTCAATTTGCCAGCAAATTTGGAAAACTCAGCAGTAGCCACAGGACTGGAAAAGGTCAGTTTTCATTCCAATCCCAAAGAAAAGTTCCAAGAATGTTCAAACTATAGCACAGTTGCACTCATCTCACATGCCAGCAAAATGATGCTCAAAATCCTTCAAGCCAGGCTTCAACAATATGTGAACCATGAACTTCCAGGTGTTCAAGCTGGATTTAGAAAAGGCAAAGGAACCAGAGATCAAATTGCCAACATCTGTTGGATCATCAGAAAAGCAAGGGAGTTCCAGAAAAACATCTACTTCTGTTTTATTGACTATACCAAAAGCCTTTGACTGTGTGGACCACAACAAACTGGAAAATTCTTAAAGAGATGGGAATACCAGACCACCTGATCTGCCTCCTGAGAAATCTGTATGCAGGTCAAGAAGCAACAGTTTGAACTGGACATGGAACAACAGACTGGTCCCAAATCGGGAAAGGAGTACGTCAAGGCTGTATGTTGTCACCTTGCTTATTTAACTTATATGCAGAGTACATCATGTGAAATGCTGGGCTGGATGAAGCATAAGCTGGAATAAAAATTGCTGGGAGAAATATCAATAACCTCAGATATGCAGATGACACCACCTTTATGGCAGAAAGCAAAGAAAACCTGAAGAACCCCTGGATGAAAGTGAAAGGTGAGAGTGAAAAAGTGTGCTTAAAGCTCAATGTTCAGAAAACTAAGACGGCATCTGGTCCCATCACCTCATGACAAATAGATGGGGAAACAATGGAAACAGTAACAGACTTTGTTTTTGGGGGCTCCAAAATCACTGCAGATGGTGACTGCAGCCATGAAATTAAAAGACGCTTGCTCTGGAAGAAAAGCTATGACCAACCTAGACAGCATATTAAAAAGCAGAGACATTACTTTGCCAAAGAAGTCTAGTCAAAGCTATGATTTTTCCAGTAGTCATGTATGGATGTGAGAGTTGGACTATAAGGAAAGCTGAGCACTGAAGAATTGATGCTTTTGAACTGTGGTGTTGGAGAAGACTCTTGAGAGTCCCTTGGACTGCAAGGAGATCCAACCAGTCCATCCTAAAGGAGATCAGTCCTGAATATTCATTGGAAAGACTAATGCTGAAGCTCCAATACTTTGGGCACCTGATGTGAAGAGCTGACTCATTGGAAAAGACCATGATGCTGGGTAGAGGAGAAGGGGGATGACAGAGGATGAGATGATTGGATGGCATCACCCACTCAATAGACATGAGTTTGAGTAAACTCCTGGAGTTGGTGATAGACAGGGAAGCCTGGCATGCTGCAGTCCACGGGGTCACAAAGAGTCAGACACAACTGAGTAACTGAACTGAGCTGAGCTTGTTCTTTCTAGCCTAAGCAAAACAGTGCCTGTGGGATTTATTTGAGTTTTTAAACTTGAAGTCCATTCATAAAACCCAAGCTTCCTCTTCTCAGGCAGGAGCTCTGTGATCAGGCAGTTGGGATTACAGGCCAGTCCTCGACCCAAGGAAGTAAGAGTGATGGTGTAAGAACGAGGTCCACCAATCTCCTTCAGGTTTACTATAGCCACAGCCCATGCTAAGTTCAAGAGAGGGCGTTCCCATATCTCAAAGTTGTCCTCCTGAAAAACAAGCCAGAAAAAGAGGTGTGATAGTTTGGTAACTAGCAATAAGTTGCCATATTATTTGTGGCATTATGTCTTAGAATTATCAAGCACTTCTAGAGAAAAGTAGCACAAAGGAGCCTCATCACTAACTATGATATCAAGATTAAAAAATGCCTTCTTAAAAGATCAGTGCATATCCTCCATAAAGTAACAGATTTCAGTCCAAGACAACCTTGGTACTTGAGTATTAAACCATCGTAAAATACACACCCCAAATAAACATTTGGATGAATTGTAAATGATAAGGCAAGAGAAGATGTTCCTGGCCAATTCCTATATTCTCCCATAGAACATTATTTACTATACCTTTCTAAGCTGGTATCCCTGCTTGCCTAAGTGGTCCTGGTTGATGGCAATTACATCCTTATCCTGAAGAAGGGCTTTGGCTTCAGGGCTGATACTTCGGAGATCGTTGGACATGAGTAACGGAGCCGCCATGATAGCCCAGAGGGCCATCTGAGTTATTTGCTGATCCCGGCTGAGGCCAAAGTTGCCAATCACCAACTGGGACAAAGAATGAAGTAAGAATTCAAGGCAGATAAAACATTATATGTCTAGTTACCTAGACATAGAGTCAAGTCACCTTCCAGGGCATCCTGCTCTGATTACTCTCACATAAAGCCTTCTCCCAGGAACTTCTCCCTTCTGATTTATCGTGGGTATCAAGTAGGAAGGAAACAGGTCCACTTCAGGAGCTTGAAGCAGAGGGCTTAGGTTCTTACCATATCTGGGTCATTCCAACCTCCTGGTCCTGCAACAGGAACAATTATCTCCTGGTTAGAAGATGTCCAGTCCAAGGTATTCCTTATACTTTCCCAAGAATCATAAATGTCAGGAAAATTTCTCCAGTGATTGCAGTACTCTCGGATTTCTGTGTAATTGGGCTGTGAAAACAGAGAGAACTCTTCTGTTTACCTTCTACTAACATTCTTGTGATAGGAAAACAATCATGTTTTAAAAAGGCACTTGTAGCCTCCTTAGTTTACAGATTAAAGGTCTCTATGAAAAGTAAAAGTGAAAGTGAAGTCGCTCAGTCATATCCGACTCTTTGCCCCCCATGGACTGTAGCCTATCAGGCTCCTCCGTCCATGGGATTTTCCAGGCAAGAATGCTGGAGTGGATTGCCATTTCCTTCTCCAGGGGATCTTCCCGAGCCAGGAATTGAACCCAGGTCTCCCGCATTGCAGGCAGACGCTTTACCGTCTGAGCCACCAGGGAAGCCCGATAAAGGTCTCTATGAGGAGAGCTAAATCCTTATCATTAATATAATGGAATTTCATTGTAAGACATTTGCTTCAGAAGTAAGCTATATAACTTAAAATGGTTTTAACACTGTTTTTGCTGGAAATTTAGCAAACAGTAACTAGGTGCAGCAGTCCCCCCTTATGTGTGGGGGATGCATTCTAAGACTCTGAGTGGTATTATATGTACTACCTTTTTTCCCCTATACAGGTACCAATGGGTGGGTAGTGTACACAGCATGCATATGCCGGACAAAAAGGATGATTCATGTCCCAGGCGGGATAGAGTGAGATGGCATAAGATTTTATCACAATACTCAGAACGTGTGCAATTTAAAACTTATGAATTGTTTGTTTCTGGAATTTTCCATTTAATATTTCGGACTGTGGTTGACTTTGGTAACCAAAGCCATGAAAAGCAAAAATTGTGGGATGGGGGGACTACCGTATTGGGATTATGGAGGATTTTAATTTTTTCTATACTTCACGGTCAAACTTTTCCAAAATGCACATGTATTACTTTTATAATCAGAAGCAAATACAGTGATTTCCTAATATGATACTATAAATCAACTATACTTCAATTAAAACATAACTAAAATAATCTTAATAAGTAAAAGTTCCAAATTACACAGGACTCAGCCAGCAGATGATAAGGCAATTTGAATCCCAGGCATATAATTTGTTATGTTTAATTAGAAATAAGTTTGTAGATAGGCAGGTAGGCTATCTGAGGTTTAAGATGTTTAGAAAGAGGTTAGAGAATTTTGCAGAGATTAGGAGATAACAGGGATTCATTCTATAAGTAATTATTCAACACTTACCATAAGGTAGGGATACACTGATGAAGTCAGAAAAGGTCTCTGCCCTCCTGAAGCTTACATTTTAATGGAGGAGACAGACAATAGGTACATCAACAAATAATTCCATATAGTGTTAAGCTCACAGAAGGAAACTGAATAGGTTAACATGATAATGAAGTGGGCTGATTCAGGATGTATTTTGTAGGCAGTGCTAAAAGGATTGCTGTGGATAGGTTGTGAACCATGAGACAAAAAGGAAGAGTCAAAGATGGCTGGCTTCTCGGCTGATGGTGGCTTAGTCTCCAGTTACAGCAGTGGGCATGGTGAGAGGTGGATGGATCCTGGGAGAAACGGCAGGATGAGACTATTAAGTAAGGCTGGACTTTGATAGGGACCTTCGTCTCCTTTGCTCTTGAGTTCTGAAAATCTACCAGCAAGGCTCTGTTGGATTCTGGACTCACTAGCTCACCTTAAAGATGGGCCGCATATAAAGGGGCCACTCACAGGAGTACACAATGCTTCTGCCAGTCCTGTTCAGGGCCAAGGACATTTGCTTATAACCTGTATAAGAAAACAATGTATAAAATAAAGAAAGGGATTTCCAGCTGGGACTGTATGTTTTTAATAGAAGCTGCCTGGAAGGGCCACGTTTCTATTTTAAACCAGCAGCACAGAGAGGTGACTGTTCTGTGCTTACACTGTGCATAGTGGCACCCAGACTGCTGGGATTGTTCTGAGGAGAGAGTGCGGGATGGTGGCTATATTGAAGAAGGGCAGGAAGGAAGATGTTCTCTCTGTGACTGTTTGACATCTGGGACTCTTTTCCCAGTGATGGACAGAGAGTTAACAATTATCTGGAGTCAACTCAGAGCTCTCTTACATGAAAAGTTCATGGCCTTAGCTGTGGTTAGGCACATGTGGCTTTTACATGCATGAATGATGGACAAACTGAAAGAAGAGGCAGGAACCCTGGCACACAGAGAATCATTATTTCCAGTATCGTGACTGGATATTTCCAAAGTGAGGAGTAGATTTCTTTGGATGCTTAGCTACCTTGTCCTCAAAGTTCTGCCTTTTGCTCTTGGCTAAATCTTGTGGATGAAACATACCCTCTGCCAAATGTTGTATACTGTCACAGTAACAACCATCAAATTTTAGCAGATCTACTCCCCAGTCAGCGAAGGTCTGGGCATCAATATCATAGTATCCAAAACTCCCAGGGAAGCCTGCGCAGGTTTTATTTCCAACATCTGCATAAATCCCTAGCTTCAGTCCTTTGCTATGAACCTGAAATGAGAGAAAAGAGTCACCTCGCTAGAAGGGCAATCATGAAAGAGAGAGAACCATTTCAGGCTGGACGAAGAGACCAGTACACTTCACCAGGTAGATACTGGGGGGGCTTTCCCCTGCCCCCCAGCCCATAAAATTATCCAGATTAGTTTGTCAGGAGATAAAGAGCAAAGACCTCAGTTCTGCTGAGTTCAAACTCTACATGTAACAATAGCATAGAACTGATGTGAAAGCTGTCAGTTGCTCTGATCTTCGTTTGACGGGATCTTAAAAGTTACATTTTCAGGGCAATGATAGATTTATCTGGACAAAGACTCTTTCCTTGACTGAACCTTAGGCACCTCTAAACCCCCTCTCAAGTAGGCCTCTGCCTTAGCTTACCCTGTCTAGTTTTAGTAAGAATCCTGCAAAGTCACCCTCCCCCCTCTACCTTTTAATATCTGATCAAATTCCTTATGCCCCAGCCTTGATGTCTAAGTCCTTGGCTTGCTTGCCCTCCTCCTGATATCTCCTCTTAGTAAATGTTCATCCACTGACCCCCACAATCTGGCTATTTAAAACTCCACTCATCTTTGGTGTATTTTGGATTAACTTGGCTCTTTTCCCTATTACAACAGTACTGAATTGTACTCAGTATCTGTCTTCACTGCCTTTAACTAGTGTTTGGCTACATTGCTCTTTAACAATCTCTAGAACATATTCCTTCTATCTTCTAAAGTTGTAGCCTATAGTACAATTGTGATAACTGCTCAAAATTTATATGGAAATATATACACGCATGTCAAGAACCAAGTTCCCTTTTTCTCCTAGAGAATTCAGTGGTTTCAGCAAAAAGACAACTTCTCCAAGATGGGCCTCAAGAACTATTGTGAAACACAGATCTGCTGATGGGATGAAAATTCCACCCAATAAGCCTTACAATTTGGATAGTAACAGCTATTTTCCTTTCCAAGTGTTTTGAGCAAGATTATGTACAGAAATGCTTATAGTCACCTGAATGAAAAAAGAGAATTACCCATACACTCACATAATCAGCTAGGTGGTGGATCCCACCAGGAAAGCGTTTAGGGTCTGCCTGAAGTCTGCCTTCTGAATCTCTTTCTGGAGCCATCCAACAGTCATCAATGCAGATGTACTCATAACCTACATCCTTCCAGCCATCTGAGGCCATGATCTCAGCTATCTGCTGGAAGAGCTTCTCGCTGAAAGACAAATTCCAAGAATCATTACAATTCATTAGACAAATGCTTGGGTACTTCGATTTATTAAGCATCTCAAAGTTTTGCAATTTATTTTTCAACCCAGTAATAATTTGGTAGTAATTACAACCAATGGGGGTAAAATGAACTGGCCCTTTTTCTTCTCACTCCTCTTATGTTTCTTCCAGCTGGAATCAAGATTGCCAGGAGAAATATCAAAAACCTCTGAATATGCAGAATATCTGAATATGCAGATGATACCACATTTATGGCAGAAAGCAAAGAAAACCTAAAGAGCCTCTGGATGAAAGTGAAAGAGGAGAGTGAAAGAGTTGGCTTAAAACTCAACATTCAGAAAACTAAGATCATGGCATCTGCTCCTATCACTTCATGGCAAATAGATGGGGAAACAATGGAAACAGTGACAGACTTTATTTTAGGGGGCTCCAAAATCACTGCAGATGGTGACTGCAGCCATGAAATTAAAAGATGCTTGCTGTGGAAGAAAAGTTATGACCAACCTAGACAGCATATTGAAAAGCAGAGACATTACTTTGCCAACGAAGTCTAGTCAAAGCTATGGTTTTTCTAGTAGTCATGTATGGATGTGAGAGTTGGACTATAAAGAAAGCTGAGTGCCGAGGAATCAATGCTTTTGAACTGTGGTGTTGGAGAAGACTCTTGAGAGTCCCTTGGACTGCAAGGAGATCCAACCAGTACATCCTAAAGGAAATCAGTTCTGAATATTCATTGGAAGGACTACTGCTGAAGCTGAAGCTCCAATACTTTGGCCACCTGGTGTGAAGAACAGACTCATTTGTTTCTCAGACCCTGATGCTGAGAAAGATTGAAGGCAGGAGGAGAAGGGGACAACAGAGGATGAGATGGTTGGATGGCACCACCCACTCAATGGACATAAGTTTGAATAAACTTTGGGAGTTGGTGATGGACAGAGAGGCCTGGCATGCTGCAGTCCGTGGGGTCACAAAGAGTCGGACACGACTGAGCGACTGAACTGACCAACTGAGGATGTTCCAACTTATGAGAATAAACGGAGACACATTATTTTGTTCCTGAATAGGAAAACTCAGTATTAAAAAAAAGCAAACTCTCCCTGTACACTTCTAGACATTTACTAAAACCTTTAACTAATCTCCAAAGGACTTTTTAAGGAAGTTTGCAACATGACTCAAAAATGTCACCTCAAAAGTTATATACATGAATAGTCTATAAAAGATAAATGAAGCTGGTGCTCTACTATTAGCAGTAGAATACACAGATAAATAGAATCAAAGAGGAAGTTCAGAAAAGAGATCCTTCAAGCCATTTGATATCATGAAATTTAGTACATATTAAAGGTAATATTGCTTATAGGAGAGCAAAGTCCAGCTGGATTAAAGATTTAAATACTTTAAAATCCCATAAAAATGCTAGTAGAAAATATAAATTTTGTATTCCATTTTATATTCAGATAGGAAAGAACTTTCTTTGCATGATGCCAGAGCCAGAAATCATAAAGGAAAAACCTGGTGTTTGATACATAAATATCAAAACCAGCATATAGCAAGAACCACTGTTTTGGGAATTCCTTAGTGGTCTAGTCGTTAGGGCTCTGAGCTCTCACTGCCAAGGGCCTAGGTTGGATCTCTGGTTGGGGAACTAAGATCCCACAAGTTGTGCGAAATGGTCCAAAAAAAAAAAAAAAAAAAGAACCACTGAATTCACAACTTATGGTAGACCCCAAACAAACAAAACCCAAAAAGAAAACAAAATAACCCCAAACACTCCAATTGAAAAATTTGGAACAAACAAGCAGTGCAGAAAAGAAATCATGCAAACAAACAACCAATTTAACTTATTAACAGATGTTCAACTTTATCAGTAATCAAATAAATGAAAATAAAAACAACTACCAGATTGGCAAATTTCAGAAGAATAACAAAAAACAGGAACTCATACACAAGCGTGAGTCACTCAGTCCTGTCTACCTCTTTGCAACCCCATGGACTGTAGCCCACCAGGTTCCTCTGTCCATGGAATTCTCCAGGCAAGAATACTGGAGTGGGTAGTCATTCCCTTTTCCGAGGGATGTTCCTGACCCAGGGATTGAAACCCAGATCTTCTGCATTGCAGGGCACCACAGAAGCCCACATGGTTGTTGGGAAGGTGCGTTTGTAAAACTTTTGGGGGAGGACAGTTTGATATGAAACAAAATGAGCATACCCTTGGACCCAGGATTTAGACTTCTAGGGAAAAAAATCAGATGAGGTACAAGGGTGGTTATTAGTAAGCTTTGTTCATAATAATGAAAAATTGAAGAGTGTGAGTAGTTATGAACAGGAGATTGTTTAAATAAAGTATGGTGAATACATACAATCTGCACTTATGAAACTCTCATTCTGTGCCAGGCACTCACTCTTCAATTTACAAAGGGATCATCAGTTTGCCCAAGATCACCTGGCAAAGTAATAATAAGCTAGAATTTGAACCCAGGCAGGCAGACTTCAGAGTCTTGTTCTCTGCTTGAGACATAAACGTGATCTCATTTTTACTGAAAAACACTTTAAAAAGAAATTCATGTTTATATTTACATAGAAAAAAAAAGGAAAGGTCGAATATTAACACTTTAACCATGATTATTTCTGGGTGGTGAAATGAGGGGAATCTATCTTCTTTGTACTCTTTACTATCCACATTTTTTGCCATAATCATGCATTAATTTCATAATCAGATACAAAAATAAGACAACCACCACTTAGGAAAAAAAGGAAAAGACAGAAAGAAATATGGGATGGCCATAATTTACTCCAGGGTCATGATGGATTTAGTCTGAAACTTAGAAAGCCAATTAACTGTCATGTTTGACCAACATCTGTAAAGACATTCAAAGGAATAACTTATGGCCACTGGGATGTACCATGACCGCTGCTTATAGACGGGCCTCTGCACCAAGGTTGTCTTTATGTTTTTAAACAATATCTATCAGTGATTCTTAACCTTTTCTAGATGGAGATCTATTTGAGAATCTGAACAAAGCTCAAGATCCTCTCTCCAGAAAAACACATATACTCACATTTGCAGATTTGCATTAATTTCCCCATAGATTCCAGGCTAAGAATATTCCTTGCCTGTGCCCTCAGTTGTGTCCGACTCTTCGTGACCCTATGGACTGTAGCTCGACAAGCTCCTCTGTCCATGCGATTCTCCAGGCAAGAATACTGGAGTGGGTTGCCCTTTCCTCCTCCAGGGGATCTTCCTGACCCAGGGATTGAACCCGTGTCTGTTCTTTATCACTAGCGCCACCTAGGAAGCCATGGTAAAGAATCCACCTGCCAATTAGGAGACGCAACAGACCCAGATCTTTCTGGGTCAGAAAGATCCCCTTGAAGAGGAAAGGGCACCCCACTCCAGTATTCTTGCCTGGAAAATTCCATGGGCAGAGGACCCTGGCAGGCTGCAGTCCATGGGGTCGCAAAGAGTCAGACACGTGGGCTGAGCATGAGCATGGGATAAGAACATTCCTTCCATATGCCTAATTGAGGGGGTTTGGTATTGCACTGTGCTTTGTCCTTCAGATGGATTATCTAGTTGAAAGTCAACCTGTGTGAGATAAGAACTGTTTAAAGATCACCAGAGTTGGTTCCTTGAGGTAAGAGTTGCTTTCCCAATCTGCAGACAAAGGATGTGTGGGTCTGATAGGATCCATATTTGTCTTATCCACTAAAGATCCTCCACATAACCTTCCAACCAGACGCCATACCCAAGGGCTATGGGGTGGGGAGATCTAGGAGACACTATGGTCTCTCTAAATTCCCTCAAATTAAAGCCAAGGAACCCGTGACCCCAAAAGAAGAAATGACACCTGTCTTAGTCCTGTCTCTCCTACTCACCACAGCTGTTCTCAGTGCTGGTACCCTGCAGAGACAGAGCTGCTGCTGCTGCTGCTGCTAAGTCGCTTCAGTCGTGTCTGACTCTGTGCGACCCCAGAGATGGTAGCCCACCAGGCTCCCCCGTCCCTGGGATTCTCCAGGCAAGAACACTGTAGTGGGTTGCCATTTCCTTCTCCAATGAATGCAAGTGAAAAGTGAAAGTGAAGTCACTCAGTCGTGTCCGACTCTTAGTGACCCCATGGACTGCAGCCTACCAGGCTCCTCCGTCCATGGGACTTCCCAGGCAAGAGTACTGGAGTGGGGTACCATTGCCTTCTCCAGAGACAGGGCAGTAGCCCTCAATAAAGCTCTGAACGAACTGGATGGTAAATGGAGAAAAACCTTAGGTGGGTGAACAGGCAGAAAGACGTGGAGAAGAAGAGGTCGCTAGCCAGACTCCCAACCTAAGGGGTCACATGGAGAAAATCTAGAGCTAGTCCCCATCCAGGGGTCACAGAGAAAATTCAGGGCTAGTCCCCATCCAGGGCAGTTTGCTGGGGATAAAAAAGCAGCAGCGATAGGGGAGCTCTCCCTCCGGCTCAAAATTTTCTCGCTGAGACCCTCCATCCTTCCAAACACATCCAGACAAATATATGGAAAGGCGAAGGGAAGAAGGTACCCAATATCTCTGATACCTGATACAGGAATCCGGCTCTTCTTGGCAGTTCACGTTGCACATGAAGCGCTCCCAGTGCAGCCAGCCCATGGTAGGGGTCATCGCCAAGCCGTTGTCCAGGCCCCAAGCCCCAGGGAGCCCGCAGGGAACCAGGACCTGGAAGCAAAAGGCCAGCACGCAGCCCAGCCGCAGGACTCTGCTCACCGGTCTCACCATCGCGGTCATCATACAGCACAGATTTCCAAGAGTCACCTGGGGTTTTAAATTTAACCTACAGGGGTAAAAAGGCGGAGACGGTCCGCGGAACCCGCTTTGGTCCCCATCACCAATCACCGCTGAGTAATTAAGCCGTGACGTGAATGTTTCTCCGGCAACTGGGATGGTTATCCCCAGAGGCCGACCAATGACCAGTCACAAAAGACGCGCCGCCACCAACCACTCTCTCTCTTTCTGAATGTCGACCCGCCCTATTTTTATACCAGAAGGAAGTGCAGCACTTTAATGATCCGGGGTTAGAGCCTAGCGGTGCTCACGTGACCGAGATCTCACATGACGTAGATCCTCACGTGACCTATCGCTTACGTGAGCAGAAGTAGTTCTGGTCGTCGTCTACCGTCTCGCTATAAGCCGTTTGAGGGAAGAAAGAGGAAAATTATCCGGTATCGTTAGAGGTTGGTGTGTGGGTGGGACCCGGGGACCCGGGGGTGGTGATGATGCAGACCAAAGCGGGGTCCGCGGGCCGCCTCCGCCTTTTTCGTTCCTGCTTTCCCCTCCCCCGCTCCCCCTTCCCCCATCTCAGTGCCGGGAAGCCGCCTTTGCTGCGCCTGGTGGGGAAATGGTGGACGCTCGTGACTGTCTGTGTTTTTGTATATCTGTCTGTCTGGGCGGGTCTCAAAGGACCCTTAAGAGAAACCGTAAGCTGAAAAACATTGGAAAACCACGTCCCCGGATTAGGAAAAACAGATCTGGAGTCCAGTGGTCTGAATGCTAGTCCACCCATTCAGGCACCCAGTCTCCAGTGCCTGATTGTCTGTAGGGAGAGGCACCAAGCGAATTTGATCTGTAGAGTCACATCTAGGCAAATACTGCGTGCCTCACCGCGGCGCCCAATGAATGTTTTTACTGAATTAAATATTTAAATAACGTTTATTTTTCTGGCCTTTAACAAGCTACATGTTCAATTTTTGGACTTTGGAAAAATAACGGTATGCTATAAATTGAAAAAAAAATACACGTAATTCATCACTCGCAGACAACTACTCAGCATTTCGGTCTGTAAAACGTCTGTATATAACACGCACATAAATGCACAAATTCTTAACTCACAAATGGAATCCGGGTTCCTACTTCAGGCAGCAGAGTCCTCGTGGCCTTCCCAGGAGACACAGTGATGAAGCAGAACCTCCGTGTCCCCACACGGGATGTTAAGGCCTAGAGGGCTGTAGGGACATTAAATGGAATGGGTTGTCCGTGAGTTAAGGCAGGCAAAAAACCAGTGTGTAAGAGGGCTGTAGGGACATTATATGGAATGGGTTGTCCAAGAGTTAAGGCAAGCAAAAAACCAGTGTGTAAATCTGTCACTCAGACCTGAAAATGATCTATAGGAAAACTTAGCACTGCACATGCATTGTTCCAGGCACATCTTAGGGAGTTAGTGAATGTTGACTTGAATCTTTGGTGTAGTTTTAGGGATGTTAGTACACTTTGTACTTTCTTTCCAAGAGGCCCACTGTTCCCAGACCTTGTCAGATAAGCCATGCAACATACAAAAATAGAAATTTTTATCAAATTTGCTATACCAAATATCACAAAAGTAAACGTTTTAATTTGTCTTCTGTTTTTTTTTTTGCTGAAATAAAAGTTTCTCTCTATAGAAAATTAGGAATGCACAAAAGAATTGGAAAAAAGTTGAAAAAACCATAAACTTACCACTCAGAGTAGCCTCTATTAACATGTGACAAATTCCCCATGCATGCACTTTCCTAACTTTTAAAAGAATTCCAATTACAGTGATTTTTTAAAATTAAACTATTTAGAAGTATATAGGGTAAAAAGTGAAATTCCTCTACATTCTTGCTACCCTACAGTGTTCCTTTTCTCAAAAAACAACTTATATGCTTCCAGAACTTGTCTGTATTTACATACATATAGATGTGCCTGCTTATATTTTAAAATAAGTAGGTTCATACTATACATTATTCATTTAATTTAGTTTGGAAATCTTCCAGGGTCAGGGCAGATTTAAAAAAAAAAATAGAGCTACATGGCTTTCTGTTTTAAGGCTAAAGTATAATTCACTCTGTCATTCCCCTATTAATGGGTAATTAGGTTTCTAATTTTCTGCCATCACTAACAATGCAACAGTGAACATTTGTGAGTATTTCTGTTGACCAGGTTCCTGGAAGGAATTCTAGCATGGTTGAAGGATATATGAACATATATCTTTCTCACAGTTGTGGTTATAACACAGTTATGATCTTAGGTCACAAGATTATAGCATAAGTAATTTCTTATATTATTAGATTTCCAATTTTTAAAGTGGGTAATATTTCATCTTTTTTAGTAAGATATCTTTCAAAGAATATTTAGCTCTATAAACCTTTGTCTGAATTTCAGATCGTCTTAGGGCATATAACCAGAAGTAGATTTACTGTATCAAAAGGCATGACATATTTTCAAATTGCTTTCCAGAGATACTGCATCAACTTTCACTGCTCTGGGAGTATATTAGTTTGGGAACCCTGAATATCAGTATCAACTTATCCTTCCTATTTTACTTTCACTGTGGTGATGGATGAAAAATGGCAGTTAATTGTAGTTTTAACTTGTATTTCTGATGATTGATGAGTATTGAACATTTCCCAGACTCTTCTGTATCTTCACATCTGTATTTCCCATACATTTAATCTGTTACCAAGTCTCCCAGAGTCCACTGCTTTGAATGCATAGATCATATCTTGCCTCTCCCCCCTTTTAAAAAGTATCTTGCCTCCCCCCATTTTAAAAGTGCTGTTGCCTTAGATAAACACCTTAACATATCTCTAACAGAGCTCTAGCTGCTCTTGGCAGTGTCACCCCCACCCCCTCTGTTTGAGCGTCACACTGTTGCCATGGTGATCTTTCTGAAAGGTTCTGATTACTTGACTCTCCTCCCCTCACTTTCCTTCTTCTCTTTCCTCCCCTCACTTCTCTCCCCTTACCTCCCTCCCCGCCTCTCTCCTCCCCTCAGTGCCCCATGTAAAACCCTAAAAGGCCTCTAGCCTTTGTCTGATAAGACCTCCTGGATGAATCTCTACCTTGCCAGCCGTATCTCCTGCCTTGCCTCCTATTTTATGCTCCATCATAATTTTTAGAATTTGTGGATCCCTGAGCCGGTTAGTCCTTTTCACTTAACTATTCTACGCTGATAGAATTGACCAGTCAATCCCTGCTTTATAACACCCTTTCACCCTGTTCCTAATTATGTCATAGTAGAGAAATGTTTATTTGCCCATTTTGTCTTCAGTACAGATGTATAGTGCCTCTGTAGGACCATGAGTCATTTCTGGGCTTATTGATCCTTATATGCCAGAACCTAGTACTGGATCTGGCAACTGAACAATGTAAAATGAAGATGTAAATTCTCTGTAGTGTCTTTTTTTCCCATTTATCTCTTTGGCCTTAATATTTACTTGATTTTTAAAAAATCTGTATGAGTTTTTCAATATAATAAAGATAGTAATGTATTTGTTGTAGTTATCTTGTTTTTTATGTTTAATCTTTTGATGTAATGAAGTTTTCCATTTTTATATAATCAGATGTAGCTTTTATGTGTCGATGTCTCTCACTGATTTAGTTGCCATTCATTTTGTGTATCTTTTTATCTTTTGTATATCTTTCCTGACTTTGTGTTTATATATGATGAATGTGGAAAACTTAGAACATACAGAAGTAGCCAAAGAAAACATTCCCTGAAACAAAGTTCCCATAATCTTACCACCCAGAAATAGCCACCATTAATGGTATCCAGCACATAAAATAGATGTCAAATAAATAGTTGTTGAATGAATGAATGAGTTAGAAATTTGGTGAAGTCTTTCTGTTATACAAATGTCTTAAGAAAAAGCTATCAGTGTAATTTTCTATTAATAGTTTGCTTTTTCTCTCTTAACCATATTATGAACATTTTTCCATGACAGTAGTCTTAATTTTTTTTTCAGCTATACCAAAATTACATTGAACCGAACCTGCCAGCAAGAATTCAAGAACCACCATGATGCTGAGCACCGAAGGCAGGGAGGGGTTCGTGGTGAAGGTCAGGGGCCTGCCCTGGTCCTGCTCAGCTGATGAAGTGATGCGCTTCTTCTCCGATTGTAAAATCCAAAACGGCACATCAGGTATTCGTTTCATCTACACCAGAGAAGGCAGACCAAGTGGTGAAGCATTTGTCGAACTTGAGTCTGAAGATGAAGTGAAACTCGCTCTGAAGAAGGACAGAGAAACCATGGGACACAGATATGTTGAAGTATTCAAGTCCAACAGTGTTGAAATGGATTGGGTGTTGAAGCACACAGGTCCGAATAGTCCTGATACTGCCAATGATGGCTTCGTCCGGCTTAGAGGACTCCCATTTGGCTGTAGCAAGGAAGAGATTGTTCAGTTCTTTTCAGGGTTGGAAATTGTGCCAAATGGGATGACACTGCCGGTGGACTTTCAGGGGCGGAGCACAGGGGAGGCCTTTGTGCAGTTTGCTTCGCAGGAGATAGCTGAAAAGGCCTTAAAGAAACACAAGGAAAGAATAGGGCACCGGTACATTGAAATCTTCAAGAGTAGCCGAGCTGAAGTCCGAACCCATTATGACCCCCCTCGAAAGCTCATGGCTATGCAGCGGCCAGGTCCCTACGACAGGCCAGGGGCTGGCAGAGGGTATAATAGCATTGGCAGAGGGGCTGGTTTTGAAAGGATGAGAAGGGGTGCCTATGGTGGAGGGTATGGAGGCTATGACGACTATGGTGGCTATAATGATGGATATGGCTTTGGATCTGATAGATTTGGAAGAGACCTCAATTACTGTTTTTCAGGAATGTCTGATCATAGATATGGAGATGGTGGGTCCAGTTTTCAGAGCACCACAGGGCACTGTGTACACATGAGGGGATTACCTTACAGAGCCACTGAGAATGATATTTACAATTTCTTCTCACCTCTTAATCCCATGAGAGTACACATTGAAATCGGACCTGATGGCAGAGTTACTGGTGAGGCAGATGTTGAATTTGCTACTCATGAAGATGCTGTGGCAGCTATGGCAAAAGACAAAGCTAACATGCAACACAGATACGTGGAGCTCTTCTTGAATTCTACCGCAGGCACAAGTGGGGGAGCCTATGATCACAGCTACGTAGAACTTTTTTTGAATTCCACAGCCGGGGCAAGTGGTGGAGCTTATGGTAGCCAAATGATGGGAGGCATGGGCATATCCAACCAGTCTAGTTATGGAGGTCCTGCCAGTCAGCAGCTGAGTGGTGGTTACGGAGGTGGATATGGTGGTCAGAGTAGTATGAGTGGATATGACCAAGTTCTGCAGGAAAACTCCAGTGACTATCAATCAAACCTCGCTTAGGCAGAGAAGGAGTACCGAACAACAATAGAAATAACAGCTGTGCATTTATGGGAGTTAACTAGAATAGGAATGGTGTCAGGCATATCCAGTATGATTGGTACATGGGAATTATCATTGATTCTGATCACTCTTGGTCAGCTAGCTTCCTTTTCTTTTTCCTTTCATTCCTTTCTTTCTCCTTCCCTCCCTCCTACCCTCCCTCTCTTTCTTTCTTTGTTTCTTTTTCTCTCTCTTTTTTTAATAAAAATTAAGTTTAACAGTTTTGCATTACAGGCTTGTAATTCATGCTTACTGTAAAGTGGAAGTCAGGATTGTTTTAAAACTTCAAGCTCAGTAATTTTGAACACTGAAACATTCACATAGGGTGTAATAACAAAGTTCAGTATTGACCATAACTGTTAAAACTTTCAGCTTTCTTCAAGTTAGTTATGTTATAGGAGTGTACTTAAGCAGTAAGCGTATTTAGGTTAAAGCAGTTTCACTTATGTTAAATGTTGCTCTTATACCATGATACATTAAAAACTTTGGATGCATGTTGAGAAACATGCTTTTCTGTAAAAACTCAAATATAGGAGCTGTGTCTACGATTTCAAGTGAAAACATTTGGCATGTTTGTTAATTCTAGCTTTTTGGTTTAATATCCTGTAAGGCACGTGAGTGTACACTTTTAATTTTTTTTAAAAAAGCTCTGGGACAATTTTGAAATGTAATACCAATACTTTAGGAGTTTGGTCATGTTGTTTGTATGAAATTCTGAGGCTTTGATTTAAATCTTTCCTTGTATTGTGATTTCCATTAGATGTATTGTACTAAGTGAAACTTGTTAAATAAATCTTCCTTTTAAAAACTGGAAAAATCTTGTACAGCTTCATTTTTATTACGTTCTGTCTTACAGGCCATTTCTTTTATATAATCCTCTGCCAGAAAGATTATGGTACTTTGTGTTTCCACTAGGAGTGTATTTTAAAAAATTTAGCATCCTCATATGAATGAATCCTCATAGGATCCCCATAGCATCTTCAATGAAGCACATTTTTCTCCTTGATCTTGGCCAGTTTGTTAGTTGAAAGTTGTATCCCATTATTATTTTACTTTGTCTTCCTTAGACTGATATGGAGATGGAGCATCTTTGTGTTTATTTTTATGTTTATCCTCATCACATCCACAGGACTATTGAGCTACTTTGGAGACATTGTACTTTTTCAAGGCAGCATGCTCCAAAATCCAAAGAAGTAAAGGCCAGTAAATAATCCTCTTCCTTTCATTTAACTGTCAGTTTAGAAGATCTGAGACACCTTTATATGTTTAAAAGAAGTAGACCTATGTTACAGAAACAATTCGGTGTTCTCCATGAATTCATTAATAGTCTCTAAACACTCTTTAAGGTATTTTTTTTTAATTGGAGATAATTGCTTTACAAGTTGTGTTGATTTCTGCTGTACAATGAGATGAATCAGCTCTTTAAGGTTTTTAAGGGGGCATTTAAAGCTTGTTTTAAATCATTGATTCTCAAACTTTAGTATGTGCCAGAATCATCTTATGGGGCTTGTTAAAACGTTGGTTACTGGGGCCTGCTCTTAAGAGTTTCTGAAATTCAGTAGTTCGGGGGTGGTGCTTGAGAATCTGCTGATGTGGCTGGTCTCAAGACCATGTTTTGTGCTTCATCATAGTTCTCTAATGGGTACAAGCCTATAAACCCTAAAATGCAACTCTAAGAAGCTGCTTGCTCCCCTGATTTTTGATTGCCTCCCCCACTCTCCTGTATCAAGTAGTTTAAACTTTCTATGAAAGTATAAATTGCATATGGCTATTTATAATACTTTGCATCTCCTGTGAGGACTTTGAAAACCTGTGACATCTGAGGTTACCTTACATTTCCACCCATATCATAGTGGCCATTAACAATTACACTTCTCAATGGCCTTCAGGCCTGGATGCCCTCAGGCCAATACCAGTTGCACCTGAACTTTGATAGATGTTTTTGTAGAATTCTGTCTAGCCTGGAAATCCTTGGTCTGTTTAGAGCTTGAGGCCCAGAGAAACGCTCTGAGGCCGGAAGCAACTACCAGATTGGTATTACCTGATTCCATTTTATTCAAGGACACTTTTTATTGAAAACCATGCTGAGGATACAGTGGGTAGTGATTTGAAATTCTTCAATGACTTCGAATTTCTGTCAAAGTTGCCAAGAAAGCAAGATACCATTTCAACTCATGTCATACCAAGCCAGTTATTTACTTTGCCCTCCTAAGGCTTTCAGGAGGCTTTTTTCAGAGGGTTCACAAGTAGGAGTTTTTGCTTTCCAGGCTGCTCAGTTAATTTTCCAGAACATTCTCTTAGTATAAGCAAAGATTCTTCAGTTAGCCACTAGATGTCACCAAACCTCAGGATAGGCTTGGTTGATCCCGGCCCACCCCACCCCAACCACCCTGTGAACTGATACACAAAAGCACTGTAAGTTTTATCTACAAACCAAGGTCTTTTCCTTCAGGGAAAATGCTGTCAGCAAAAATGAGGATTTCTCCAAGCTGAGCCTCGAGGACTGTTGCAAAACAGCTGCTGATGGAATGAAATTCCATTTTGCTGTGCGTGATACCAGGGTGAGATTGTCACAAGGGCCATTTCACAACTTGCTCCCACAATGACCAAAATTCGGTCTTGTGAATGCAAAAACAAAAACAAAAACACAAAAAACGCCACACATGTGCATGGGGTCACAAGCTTAGCGTGGTGCAAGACCTCGTTTGGGAAAAGAGGGTGTTAGTTTGCGCCTGGAGCTTCTGTGGAAACGCTTTTTCCAAGAGCCCTTTTTCTCCCTCCCTCCCTCCTTTGCACAGGGCTCTTTTGTCAAGCACGCACTTTAGAGATGAGAAAACTGAGTCTCTGGGAGAGTAAGAATCAACGTTGTCTTTAGGGAAGAAGCAGGATGCTGGAGGGAGAGGAAATGACGTCTGGCCAGGGAAAGAGAAGGAAATGTCTTGGATCCTCAGGGGATGATGTAAGGGTAGTCTTGCCCTGGGACGTGAGTCAGGAGGGTGGCGCTGACCAGCGCTGGGTCCAGCGACTCCCTATAGCTCCCCAGACTGCAGCCCCCTTTTCCACACGGCTTAGCCTGCAGAGTGACGGTGAGAGGGTCAGGTAGGGGCCCCTCTGGAAGACAAAGAATTTGGAAAGAATTCATTGTTCCCTCTCACCGTCTGCTTTCCAGAGACCCTCGACACTCCCCACCCAACCCCCTAGTGTATTTCTTTTCCCAAGAGGGATAGGGAAGAGGTCTGGCCCTGGCCGTTCTGGAATAAGTACGGGCCTCGTACGAGGGGGCGTGGTTAGCGCGATGACTGACAGCCGGTGGCCTCCAGGAGGAAGGGACTTCTGGAGTCTCCCTGCCCATCTCTGAGGGGTGAAAACTACTTTGGTAACCGTCTGCTGCTGCTGCTGCTAAGTCGCTTCAGTCGTGTCTGACTCTGTGCGACCCCATAGACGGCAGCCTACCAGGCTCCCCCGTCCCTGGGATTATCCAGGCAAGAACACTGGAGTGGGTTGCCGTTCTAGGGCATGCTTAAATCCAGCCCCCCGTAGATGAAAAAATTAAATCATAGTCAATTTAAGAAAGAAATGGACATTTTTATTGAACCAACCTGAGGATTATAACCTGAGAGACCAGCTCTTAAAGAACTTTGAGCACTGCTCCAAAGAGGTGAAGGGGACGATTTCAGAGGAACAAAGAGCAAGAGCTGTGTGTTTCAGGTTTATTTGGAGATATTGAGGACTATAGCTCTGGAGACAGCTTCTCAGAAAGTTCTGAGGAACTGCTCCCAAGAGGTAAGGGGGGAGGTCAATATGTATAAGCACAACACAACACAACAAAGTTTAGTGGCTTCAGTAGCTAATGACTCAATTCTTGTAGAAGCAGGTGGTGAATGACCTTCTTTAGTTGGCATGAAAGTGAAAGTGTTAGTTGCTCAGTGCTGTCCAACTCTTTGAGACCCCATGGACTGTGGCCTACCAGCTTCCTCTGTCCATGGAATTCTCCAGGCAAGAATACTGGAGTGGTAGCCATTTCTTTCTCTAGGGGATCTTTACAAACTTAGCCACAAGGGAAGCCCTTCTTTAGTTGGCAGTGCTCCATCATTGTCAACATATGCCCAAAGTTTGGGAGGCATTTTATGACCATTTAGCATTCCACACTATTAGGAATGTTAATTCCCAGGTCAGGCGAGGATTTCATTGATAAGCCATGCAATGTACTAGTCTGTTCTGGTCCAGGAAATGGTTCCCTCTTGTTGCTTAGTCTCATATCTAGAGTTACACTAGAGTTACACTATTACAAACATTGATCTTATAGAACTATATTTGGTCAAGTGTTCCAAGTTACCTAGCCATCATTATTTTTATTGGAAGTTCAATCATACTTTGGTAATGCAAAAAACAATAGTCTTGTAAAATAGGCAGACTACAAGTAATATAACTAATACCATTGTGTTTTTCTGCTTGTTTATTTTTTGGCCATACCATATGGCTTGTGGAATCTTAGTTCCCTGACCAGGCATTGAACCTGCAAACTCAGCAGTGAAATCATGGAGTCAGAACCCCTAGACTGCCAGGGAATTCCTAGCTAGTAACATTAATAGGGTTATAAGTACATACTTATATAAGAACTTTAAGTGTGGCCCAGTATATCCCCAGGTCTGTTCCATACCAATCTCTGTCTTCAAGGTAATGATTATTTTGGCATTGCCCATAAGGCACCCAGCTCAATTACCTAGTGTCATTAGGCTGATTATCCTTAGTATGATTCATTTGTTCCTAACATTAGGGGCTGTAAACTTAGATGATCATAGCCTGATGCTAATCATATTAATCTATTCCATAACTGAAGAAGGTTATATTCTTTGATTGAAATTTAGCTAGTTTCTCTGACTGAGCTTGAATAACTTGAAAAGAAAAGCCATTTATGGTCATGCTCATAGCAAGTATGATTGATTGGCCAAGTGAGGGAATCCCATCTACTAATTATCAATACTGGCCAAAACAGAACTATAACTTCTTTCGTCTAGAATAAATTTCCTAAGGGCCCTCCAATTAGAGCCTTGGAGAGGAGAAATCCATCAAGGTAACCCAGAAGTATTGGATGTAGGTAAGTGTGGGATTGAGGATCTACGGAAAACAGGCAAGGAGAGGGAAGAATGAATGCTTATCAGATTCTTTCTTTGTCCTCCAGAGGCACCCCTACCTGACCCTTTCCCCACCACTCAGCGGGCTACCTGTGGGGAAAGGGGACTGAAGTGTGGGGAGCGATAGAGGATCAGCTAGAAAAAACATTGATTTATGCAAAACTCCAAGAAATTGAACTTGGGCAAACTCTGGGAGATAGTGAGGGACAGAGAGGCCTGGTGTGCTAGAGTCCATGGGAGCCAAGGAGCTGGACACAACTTAGCAACAAAACAGCAACAACCAAGAAAATAAGAAAGCACTGTAAATATACAGGGCAGGTCCAGTACCTTGGGACAGTTTTCTGCTTCTGATGTCATCTTCTCATCATGATGTGGGTGTAGTTCCTCCTATGTTGGAGCATTGGGTTAAGGTGATTTTGAGATCAGCAGTCTTCTGTACAGACCAGTCCAATGCAGGAGCACTTTCTAAGTGAGAAATATGAATCCAGAGTCAATTCCATTCAGTTTTGCTGTGTATGAGCTAGGTAAGAGAACCTGATAAGGGTCCTTCCTTCTAGGTTGGAGGCAGTCCTTTAAATGGTATCTTTTCCAGTATGCATAATATCCTAGTTGCAGGTCATGAGGCATCTGATCTTCATTCCAAGATAGATTACTGTGATGAGCTCAGAAAGAAACTTATTATAGGATATCCTTTTAGTAATTTAATTAAACTTTACAATAGTATAACACTGCAACAAGGAGTCATCTAGGAAGTGAGTCTTAGTCAGTGAATGCCAAACCTCAGGGGCCTCCCCGATGGCTCAGTAGTAAATAATCCGTCTGCCAGTACAGAAGATTTGGATTTGATCCCTGGGTTGGGAAGATTCCCCTGGAGAAGGAAATGGCAACCCACTCCAGTATTCTTGCCTGGGAAATCCCATGGACAGAGGAGCCTGCTGGGCTACAGTCTATGCAGTCACAAGAGACATGACTTAGCGACTAAAACAGCAACAACAACCAAACTTCAGCACTAGAACTTAATATCCACAAAAGTGTATTATTTTTAAAATTAAAAAAAATTGAAGTGTAGTCATTTACAATGTTGTACCTATCTCTGCTTTACTGCAAAATGACTCAGTTATACACATATATACATTATTTTCTTAATATTTTTTTCAATTATGGTTTATCACAGAATATTCAATATAGTTCCCTGTTCTATACAGTAAGACTTTGTTGTTTATCAATTCAAAATGTAATAGTTCTCATCTACCAACCCCAAACTCCCAAACTTGCAGTCCATCCTTTTCCCTCACCCCTTTCTTGGCAATCATCAGTCTGTTCTCCATGTCTATTTCTGTTTTGTGGATAAATTCATTTGTGTCATATTTTAGATTACACATATGTGTATCATATAGTGTTTGTCTTTCTTTTTGTGACTTATTTCACTTAGTATGATAATTTCTAGTTGCATCCATGTTGCTGCAAATGGCAGTATTTCATTCTTTTTTATGGCTGAGTAGTATTCCATTATATATATATCTTTATCCACTCATCTGTCTATAGACATATAGATTGTTTCCATGTTTTGGCTATTGTGAACAGTGCTGCCGTGAACACAGGGGTGCATGTATCTTTTTGAATTATAGTTTTGGCTGAGTATATTCCTAGGAATGAGATTGCTGGATAATATGGTAATTTTATTTTTAGTTTTATGAGGAATCTCCATACTGTTTTTTCCATAGCGGATGTACCAACTTACATTCCCACTAACAGTGTAGGAGGGTTCCCTTTTCTCCACATCCTCTCCAGCATTTGTTATTTGTAGACTTTTTGATGTGGACCATTTTTAAAGTCTATTGAACTTATTACAATATTGTTTCTGTTTTCTGTTTTGTTTTGTTTTGTTTTGTTTGGCCAGCATATGGGATCAAACCTGTATTCCCTGCTTTGGAAGGTGAAGTCTTAACCACTGGACCATGAGGGAAGTCCCTGTTACTTGTAAACTTTTTATTGATGGCCATTCTGACTGGTGTGAGGTAGTACCTCACTGTAGTTTTGATTTGCATTTCTCTTATAATTTGTGATGTTGAGCATCTTTTCATGTGCCTACTGGCCATTTGTTTGTCTTCTTTGGAGAAATGTCTATTAAGGTCTTCTGCTGATTTTTCAGTTGGGTTGTTTGGTTTTTGTTGTTGAGTTGTATGAGTTGTAAGTCCTTGTCTATCACATCATTTTCAAATATTTTCTCCAATTCCATAGGGTTGTCTTTCCATTTTTAATGGTTTTCTTTGCTGTGCAAAAGCTTGTAAGTTTGATTAGGTACCATTTGTTTATTTTATTTTATTTTTTCTATTGCCTTGGGAGACTAACCTAAGAAAACATTGGTATGATTTATGTCAAAGAATGTTTACAAAGCTGTATTATTGAAACATAATTTTTTCTGTCTAAAATTACCCTTATTTCTACTAACTAAAGCTAAATTAAGACTATTTTATGTGTAAAATAAGTCTGATTTCGATAAACTTGGCTTGATTATTTACATATGTGATTGAGCATACAGAGTTTTTCAAAAAACTGGCTTTGCTGGAACTTTTCATAATCTTAGATTCAAATTTCAAAAGATCTCTTCAGGCCAGGAAAGCCATGGCATGGACTTGTGATCAGATATCACCTGCAGTATCTATAGACTTGGATGACTTCCTCTCTTTTTCAGGTCCCCAAGATATCTTGAGATTCTTTCATCTGTCAGGAGGTGGCCTTTCTTAGGCCTGATAATAGCCTGTTAAGGCTGTTGGAAACCTAAGAATTTCCAATTAATGGAGGGATCATTCAGAGAGAAAAAAGATAAACTTTTCAATTCTGCTTTGGTGTGTGTGTGTGCTCAGTCCTGTCTGACTCTTTGCAACCCCATGGACGGTAGCCCGCCAGGTTCCTCTGTCCATGGAATTTCCCAGGCAAGAATACTGGAGTGGGTGCCATTTCCTTCTCCAGGGGATCCTCCTTACCCAGGGATCAAACCTGAGTCTTTTGTGTCTCCTGTATTGGCAGGCAGATTCTTTATCATTCGTGCTACCTGGGAATCAATTCTACTTACAATGGTATTAATATAGAGCTTCCCTGATGGCTCAGACAGTAAAGCATCCATCTGCAATGCAGGAGACCTGGGTTCAATCCCTGGGTTGGGAAGATCCTCTGGAGAAGAGAATGGCAACACACTCCAGTATTCTTGTCTGGGAAATTCCATGGACAGAGGACCCCGGTGGGCTACAGTCCATGGGGTTGGAGAGTCGGACATGATTGAGCGACTAGTGCTCTCACTTTTTTTCATAATTAGCTTAAGGATAAAGGTTTCTTTATTTCTGGAGTACACAGATTAGAAGCCAATAATATTTCAGACCAAAAAATCCCATAAAGTTATAACCATATTTATCAGTTCACTCAGTCATATGCAGCTAATTCTTGATCTTTTGTTAACAGTTTTATGAAACCATCAGGGTTTCCATTCAGTCAGTTCAGTCGCTCAGTCATGTCCAATTCTTTGCAACCCCATGGACTGCAGCATGCCAGGCCTCCCTGTCCACCACCAACTCCCAGAGTTTACTCAAACTCATGTCCACTGAGTTGGTGATGCCATCCAACCATCTCATTCTCTGTCATCCCCTTCTCCTCCCTCCTTCAATCTTTCCCAGCATCAGGGTCTTTTCTAGTGAGTCAGTTCTTCGCATCAGGTGGCCAAAGTATTAGAGCTTCAGCTTCAGCATCAGTCCTTCCAATGAATATTCAGGACTGATTTCCTTTAGGATGGACTGGTTGGGTCTCATTGCAGTCCAAGGAACTTTCCAGAGTCTTCTCCAACATCACAGTTCCAAAGCATCAATTCTTCAGTGCTCAGCTTTCCTTATAGTCCAACTCTCACATCCATACATGACTACTGGAAAAACCATAGCTTTGACTAGACAGACCTTTTTTGGCAAAGTAATGTCTCTGCTTTTTAATATGCTGTCTAAGTTGATCATAGCTTTCCTTCCAAGAAGCAAGCATCTTTTAATTTCATGGCTGCAGTCACCATCTGCAGTGATTTTGGAGCCCCCCAAAATAAAGTCTTTCACTGTTTCCATTGTTTCCCCGTCTATTTATCATGAAGTGATGGGACTGGGTGCCATGATCTTAGTTTTCTGAATGTTGGATTTTAAGCCAACTTTTTCACGCTCCTCTTTCACTTTCATCAAGAAGCTCTTTAGTTTTTCTTCACTTCCATTAAATTCTAATGGGTTTCCATTAGAATTATTTAAGTTCTTACCCAATTCAGTGGTATGATCTGAAATTTGTTGGAAACATACTTGTCAAAAAGTCCTTTCTATGAATCTTCTTGAAGATGAAGCATTTTTGCAAAGGCATCAGAGTAGACAATAACTGTCAATGAATGACAGACTTAAAAAGTTAAGGACCTGATTATTACCTTCAACAAAGGAAGCAAGAATATGCAATGGAGAAAAGATAGTCTCTTTGGTAAGTAGTGTTGGCAAAGCTGGACAGTTGCATGTAAATCAAAGAAGTTAGAACACTCTCTCACACCATACACAAAAATAAACTCAAAATGGCTCAATCTTTATAGAGCCAGAGAGCTATTGATATTTTTTACTTGACAAAGGGTATTTGAAATCAAGGACACATCTTGGTATAAGGTTACTGCTATTTTTGAGGAACAGATACTTTAGTTAATGATTTTTGTGCTTTTCTAAGGGCTTCCCTGCTGGCTCAGTGATATTTGCTTGTAATATATGAGACGCATGTTCGAGCTTGGGTTGAGAAGATCCCCTGGGGAAGGGAATGGCAAGAATCCCATGGACTGAGGAGCCTGGCAGGCTACAGTCCATGGGGTCGCAGAGTTGAACACTACTGAAGTGACTGAGCATGCATGCATGCTAAATATAGGACGATGCAAGAAATTTGGGTTCATAAAATTTTCTCTTGGAAATATCTAACTCTCTAAGGGCCAGTTTTGCCAGTTTTCCCAGTGAACAAAGTGCCTCATCCTGAGCTTTGTCCTGAATTCATTTCAGGGTGTACTGTAGGTCAGTGACTGTAGTGGCTGATAACTTGATTCTTGTAGAACTGAATAGTGAGCAACATTGTTTTATGATTACCCTCCCCTTTGGTCTTCATTTTGACCAAAGTTTGGGAGGCATTTCCTTTTGTCCCACAGAACTAAGAATGCTCATTCCTAGGTTCGACCAGGATTTCATTGTTAGGTCACTCAATGTGCTATTCCTGGACTAGGCCCTGTTAACAGTAGCCAAAAGTCTCTGGACCACCTGTCTTACTAGACAGTTATCATCCAGGAAAAGATTCCCTCTTGTTTCTTCGCATATCTAGAGTCAAAGATAAGGTGTCCATAGGTGTGTGGATTTCTCTCTTGTCTTTCTACTTTGTTCCATGGATCTATATTTCTGTCTTTGTGCCATTACATACTGTCTTGATGACTGTGGCTTTGTAGTATAGTCTGAAGTCAGGCGGGTTGATTCCTCCAGTTTCATTCTTTCTCAAGATTGCTTTGGTTATTCAAGGTTTTTTGTATTTCCATACAAATTGTGAAATTATTTGTTCTAGTTCTGTGAAAAATACTGTTGGTAGCTTGACAGGGGTTGCATTGAAACTATAGATTGGTTTGGGTAATATACTCATTTTCACTATGTGGATTATTCCACTTCTTTTTTAGATGGTGAGCTTTCAAGCTTGAGCATCAGGTGGATTTTAATTGGCTAAGTAGTAGAGTTTATTTTTTCATTCACTGACAGAATAAATGTAAATATCGCAATTGTACATAAATAGTATTTATTATTATAAAGTGCCATTAGCATTAACACCCTAAACTCCATGGTTTAGGGTAACTGCTTGAAGTACAGAAACTCCATGGTTTTTGTAACTGCTTGGTTATAAAAAATTCAATGTTCTATAGATCAGTGCCTTTTGAACTTAAATATGCATACAGATCACCTGGGGGAATCTGTTTAAAATGCAGACTCTAATCCAACCAATAGGTACAGATTGGAGCCTAAGATTCTGCATTTCTAACAAGGTTTCAGATGGTGCTGATGCTTCTTGATCTCAGATTATGCTTTTGAAAAAAAATTATTTGGCTGTGCTGGGTGTTAGTTGCAGCATATTGGATCTAGTTCCCTGTCCAGGGATTGAACCCAGGGCCCCTGCACTGGGATTATGAAGTCCTAGCCACTGGACCACCAGGAAAGTCTCTCAGATCATACTTTGAATAGCTAGAGTATGGATTATTCCACTATAGCTATTTTTGGAATCCCCAGGGAGTGCTTCTAGCTATCTGGGAATTTGTCGTCCCATATAAAGGAGTTAGAACTCTTAAGTTTCTGATCATAGCTATTTTTAGACAGGTTCTCCTCTACACCAGAACTCTGCTTATGGTACCATTTCTATATCATTATATGAGTGGATTTGGAAATCTGCCATGTCAGATATTACTGGATCTGCAAGCTATTACAGTCCCTTGATGTTAACAAGTGCTGTCTGATCAGCAATGGAGGCCAAAAAGAGAGGGAATCAGAAGGGAAAACACTACAGTCTTTTCTGCTGCTTGAGAGGCAGGGGAGAGAGAGGGAGCCCTGGACCATGGCTAGCATGGTCCATTCCACGGGGCAAACATACACCTGTAGCATAAATGAAATAACTGCATCAAATCACAGCTTGATGGCACAGACCGTGGAAACTATCCAACTCAGTCCCCTTGCTCTGATTCCATGCTTTTTAGGCAAATAAGTGATCACTGAAGATGGCAGTCAAGAACCATCATCTCTATTAATGTTTCTCCCAGCGTTGGTAAGTGCTTAACAAACATGCCTTCTAGTCATTCATTCAGATAAGCAAAGACTAATAATACTAATTTTCATACTGTTATGGGATTCTCAAGGCAAGAATACTGAAGTGGTTTGCCATTCCCTTCTCCAGTGGACCACATTCTGTCAGACCTCTCCACCATGACCCTCCCATCTTGGGTGGCCCCCTAGGGCATGGCTTAGTTTCATTGAGTTAGACAAGGCTGTGGTCCGTGTGATCAGATTGGCTAGTTTTCTGTGATTATGGTTTCAGTGTGTCTGCCCTCTGATGCCCTCTCGTAACACCTACTGTCTTATTTGGGTTTCTCTTACCTTGGTCGTGGGGTATCTTTTCATGGATGCTCCAGCAAAGCTCAGCCACTGCTTCTTACCTTGGATGAGGGGTATCTCCTCACGGCAATCCCTCCTGACCTGGAAGGTGGAGAAGCTCCTCTCGGCCCTCCTGCACTGTACAGCTAGCTGCCACTTCTTGGACGTGGGGTTGCTCCTCTAGGGCTGGATCATGGAAAAAGCAAGAGAGTTCCAGAAAAACATCTATTTCTGCTTGATTGACTATGCCAAAGCCTTTGACTGTGTGGATCACAATAAACTGTGGAAAATTCTGAAAGAGATGGGAATACCAGAACACCTGACCTGCCTCTTGAGAAACCTGTATGCAGGTCAGGAAGCAACAGTTAGAACTGGACATGGAACAACAGACTGGTTCCAAATAGGAAAAGGAGTACGTCAAGGCTGTATATTGTCACCCTGCTTATTTAACTTATATGCAGAGTACATCATGAAAAACGCTGGACTGGAAGAAGCACAAGCTGGAATCAAGATTGCTGGGAGAAATATCAATAACCTCAGATATGCAGATGACACCACCCTTATGGCAGAAAGTGAAGAGGAACTAAAAAGCCTCTTGATGAAAGTGAAAGAGGAGAGCGAAAAAGTTGGCTTAAAGCTCAACATTCAGAAAACGAAGATCATGGCATCTGGTCCCATCACTTTATGGGAAATAGATGGGGAAACAGTGGAAACAGTGTCAGACTTTATTTTTTTGGGTTCCAAAATCACTGCAGATGGTGACTGCAGCCATGAAATTAAAAGACGCTTACTCCTTGGAAGAAAAGTTATGACCAACCTAGATAGCATATTTAAAAGCAGAAACACTACTTTGCCGACTAAGGTCCGTCTAGTCAAGGCTATGGTTTTTCCAGTAGTCATGTATGGATGTGAGAGTTGGACTGTGAAGAAAGCTGAGCGCCAAAGAATTGATGCTTTTGAACTGTGGTGTTGGAGAAGACTCTTGAGAGTCCCTTGGACTGCAAGGAGATCCAACCAGTCCATTCTGAAGGAGATCAACCATGGGTGTTCTTTGGAGGGAATGATGCTAAAGCTGAAACTCCAGTACTTTGGCCACCTCATACGAAGAGTTGACTCATTGGAAAAGACTCTGATGCCTGGAGGGATTGGGGGCAGGAGCAGAAGGGGATGACCGAGGATGAGATGGCTGGATGGCATCACTGACTTGATGGACATGAGTTTGAGTGAAATCCGGGAATTGGTGATGGACAGGGAGGCCTGGCATGCTGTGATTCATGGGGTCGCAAAGAGTCAGACATGATTGAGCGACTGAACTGAACTGAATAATACTAATTAGTAACTTCTGTGAGCCAAATACTGGATAAGATTCTAGATATAAAGTATCTCTACCATCAAGAAAATTTCAGCCTGGAGGGAGACACAGATAAGTCACCTGCAGTGCATAGTAATGGGTGTAGGGTTATCATCAGAGCCCATAGCAGAGCCATTACACCAAATTTGGGATAGGTGGTGAGGAGGCGGGGCAGTTATAGGTACTGGTTAATGTTTAACAATCAGTTCTCTGGGGGGAAAGAAAGCCCTGATTTGTTAGTGCATGCTGATTTTTGTGGTGTAAATACTTCCCTTATCACCAGTTTCAAGCTACCAAATGATGTCACTGAACATAATAAGCTGTTAAAAGTCAGGGCAGGTTAATTCTAGCACATTATTAGGTTAGAAGTCATCCCAACGTGAATTATGTCTCAGAAGAGACTTAAAGGAAAGCTGAAGTTAGTCTATCAAATGCACAGGACAGACCAAGGGATTCCAGGTAGGAGAAACAGCAAATACAAATGAATCAATGTCAGAGGAAATATGTTGCTTTGGACTTAAGTGTTGATAGCCTGAATTTAAGTGTAGGAGTGCATAGTGTTAAATTTCCTAGCAGACAGACTAAGCACATATTTAGGACACTAGCAATGTGGGGGAACCAAGAAAAAGGAAAAAAAATTAGTTATGATAAAGTTATTAAGCTTGCATCAATACATTTGGAAGGAATGTTAAAAATTATTTTAACACTTGTTAAAATGGTAAGGAAGACTTTATTCAAAATTATTGCAAGAGAGGAGAGACTATTGCAGTAAGAGAGAGAGACTGATCTCAACTCCAAATACAACGACAACTGGGGATTTATAGCCTATGAGCACAGTGAGGGGGGTCACTGGATAGAAAATTACTAAGAGGAGACATCAAGGATATGGATATTCTTTGCAAACTATCTTAACAGGATTCTTTGCTAAAGGTAGGCTGAGGTTGAGTCTTAGTCAAGAAGAGAGCTCAGCGGAGCCTAATTAAAGCTTGGTCAAGGAAGGAGTCTTTGTCATGAGCTATTTTAATTTTAACATACATGTGAGTTTCGTACTATTGAATTATAGTAGAAATGAGAGTACCACAATATTTTTTAATTCTTACGGCTTCTGGTTCCAGGGATGGGGAAAAGATATTTGGAGAGAGTCAAAAGATATTCAGTTCAGTCGCTCAGTCGTGTCCGACTATTTGCAACCGCATGAATCGCAGCACGCCAGGCCTCCCTGTCCATCACCATCTCCCGGAGTTCACTCAGACTCACGTCCATCGAGTCCGTGATGCCATCCAGCCATATCATCCTCGGTCGTCCCCTTCTCCTCCTGCCCCCAATCCCTCCCAGCATCAGAGTCTTTTCTAGTGAGTCAACTCTTCGCATGAGGTGGCCAAAGTACTGGAGCTTCAGCTTTAGCGTCATTCCTTCCAAAGAAATCCCAGGGTTGATCTTCTTCAGAATGGACTGGTTGGATCTCCTTGCAGTCCAAGGGACTCTCAAGAGTCTTCTCAAACACCACAGTTCAAAAGCATCAATTCTTCAGCGCTCAGCCTTCTTCACAGTCCAACTCTCACATCCACACGTGACCACAGGAAAAACCATAGCCTTGACTAGACAGACCTTAGTCGGCAAAGTAATGTCTCTAGATAGTATTATCTAGGTTGGTCATAACTTTTCTTCCAAGGAGTAAGCGTCTTTTAATTTCATGGCTGCAGTCACCATCTGCAGTGATTTTGGAGCCCCCCAAAATAAAGTCTGACACTGTTTCCACTGTTTCCCTATCTATTTCCCATGAAGTGATGGGACCAGATGCCATGATCTTCGTTTTCTGAATGTTGAGCTTTAAGCCAACTTTTTCGCTTTCCTCTTTCACTTTCATCAAGAAGCTTTTTAGTTCCTCTTCACTTCCTGCCATAAGGGTGGTGTCATCTGCATATCTGAGGTTATTGATATTTCTCCCAGCAATCTTGATTCCAGCTTGTGTTGCTTCCAGCCCAGCGTTTCTCATGATGTACTCTGCATATAAGTTAAATAAGCAGGGTGACAATATACAGCCTTGACGTACTCCTTTTCCTATTTGGAACCAGTCTGTTGTTCCATGTCCAGTTCTAACTGTTGCTTCCTGACCTGCATATAGATTTCTCAAGAGGCAGGTTAGGTGGTCTGGTATTCCCATCTCTTTCAGAATTTTCCACAGTTTATTGTGATCCACACAGTCAAAGGCTTTGGCATAGTCGATAAAGCAGAAATAGATGTTTTTCTGGAACTCTTGCTTTTTCCATGATCCAGTGGATGTTGGCAATTTGATCTCTGGTTCCTCTGCCTTTTCTAAAACCAGCTTGAACATCAGGGAGTTCACGGTTCACGTATTGCTGAAGCTTGGCTTGGAGAATTTTGAGCATTACTTTACTCGCATGTGAGATGAGTGCAATTGTGCGGTAGTTTGATCATTCTTTTGCATTGCCTTTTTTTGGAATTGGAATGAAAACTGACCTTTTCCAGTCCTGTGGCCACTGCTGAGTTTTCCAAACTTGCTGGCATATTGAGTGCAGCACTTTCACAGCATCATCTTTCAGGATTTGAAACCGCTCAACTGGAATTTCATCACCTCCACTAGCTTTGTTCGTAGTGATGCTTTCTAAGGCCCACTTGACTTCACATTCCAAGATGTCTGGCTCAGATTAGTGATCACACCATCATGATTATCTGGGTCGTGAAGATCTTTTTTGTACAGTTCTTCCGTGTATTCGTGCCACCTCTTCTTAATATCTTCTGCTTCTGTTAGGTCCATACCATTTCTGTCCTTTATCGAGCCCATCTTTGCATGAAATGTTCTCTTGGTATCTCTAATTTTCTTGACGAGATCTCTAGTCTTTCCCATTCTGTTGTTTTCCTCTATTTGTTTGCATTGATCGCTGAAGAAAGCTTTCTTATCTCTTCTTGCTATTTTCTGGAACTCTCCATTCAGATGCTTATATCTTAGAAATAGTTTTGTGGCTGATTAGGGGTAAAGAAAAAGAATGAATCAAGAATTACTTTGGTTTTCTAGCTTCTGCAAGTGATTGGATGGTAGTGCCCATGAGATAGGTAACATTTGAAAAGGAGCACACATTTGGAAAGAAGATAATGACTCTACCATAAGACATGTTTGAATTTGAAATACTCAGAGAACATTAAGTGGAGATGTCCAGTAGGCAGTCAGGTATATGAATTTAAAGCTCAGCAGAGAGCACTGGGCTGGAGTTATGGTTTTGGGAGTCACCAGTATCATGAGAATGCCTTTTAAGGAAAAGATATAAAGTGGGACATAAGAAGAGGGTCAAGAAAAGATCCCTGAGGAACCCCAACATATGGAAGAATCCAGCAAAGGAGACTGATAAAGACAAATGGGATAAGAGGAAAATTAGTAGTCAGTGATATCCCAGGATTCAAGAGAGGTAACTGTTTCAAAAAGGGCTTCATCAGCTCTTAGGGCATCAAGTAAGAAGACAACAGAGATATGTCCATTGGATTTGGCAACATAGAGGTCTTCAGTACTCTTGACAAGAGCAGGCTCAGTGGTGTGATATAGACAGGAGCCATTCCAGAGTGCACTGAACAGTGAATGGGAGATTAGGAAGAGGAATCAATGAGAATAGATAATTCTTTAGAAAAATTTTGTTCTCAAGAACTGTTGAGAAATTAAGTGGAGAAGAATATGGATCAAGGGAGGGCTTTTAAAGGTGAGTGATACTAGAGCCCACATTTCCTGCATTGCAGGCAGATTCTTTACCGCTGAACCATCTGGGAAGCCATACTATGTTTAAGATTCTGGCATTTATTTCAAGACACAGGGGAAGACATAGAAGGGATTTAGGCAGGGAAATGAGCCTGACAGGATTTACATTTTGCAAACATTCTAGCTGCACTGCTGAGAATTGATTGGAGAGGGTAAGAGTGGAGGGATGGCTAAAAGAATTGAGAGGCCATTGCTGTAGTGTGGATGAGAAATTATGGTGGTGTTTGCTAGGATTATAGAAGGAGAGATGGAGAGAAATGGAAGTATTTTAGAATTATTTGCAAATTAACAGCTCTTGGTAAAGAATTGGATATGGAGAATACGGGAGAAGGAGTCAGTGATTCCCAGGTTTCTGGCTTGAATGACTGGTTCCAGATGAGACACTGGCAGCTGTTGCTGAGAGAAGAAAGGCAGAGGAGGAGACTAGGGGTGATGATAGAGACTACAGATGATCAAATTTGGTTTTTAGAAGAATTAACTTGCTGTCATCATTCTCTTACCAATGCATTTGGTAAATCTCCAAATACAATTGCAAAAATACCTGAAAAGTTCTGTTGTTGTTCAGTCACTCAGTTGTGTCCTGCTCTTTGGGACCCCACTGCAGAACTGCAGCACGCCAGGCTTCCCTGTCTTTCACCATCTCCTGGAACTTGCTCAAACTTATGTCCATTGAGTCGGTGGTGCCATCCAACTATCTCGTCCTTTGTTGTCGTCTTCTCCTCCTGCTTTCAATCTTTCCTAGCATCAGGGTCTATTCCAAGGAGTCGACATCAGGTGGCCAAATTATTGGAGCTTCAGCTTCAGCATCAGTCCTTCCAATGAATATTCAGGGTTAATTTCCTTTAGGATTGAGTGGTTTGATCCCCCTGCAGTCCAAGGGACTCTCAAGAGTCTTCTCCAACACCATAGCTATAGCCCACCAGGCTCCTCTGTCCATGGAATTCTCCAGGCAAGAATACTGGAGTGAGGAGCCATTCCCTTCTCCAGGGGATCTTCCCCACCCTGGGAGCTAACCCAGGTCTCCTGCATTGCAGACAGATTCTTTACCATCTGAGCTACTAGGGAAGCCTGAAAAGTTCTAGTATTCCTTTCATCGTGTTAACATCTTTAGTGCCCATGAATGGCCAAAGGGTTTAGCTTATGTTTGTTTTTTTTTAACTTACTGTGCTTGACCTTCATAATTCGTTTAATTATACTTCTTTTTCTGACCTTGTTACTGCATTTCTACCAAACTAGAGCAATGGTGCATTTATGTTCAGGATTAGTTCAACTCTTAGTAAGGGCATGAATTTATATTAGGGACACTATAGATGTATGCTTCTTATTTTTTCTTATGGATCTTTTCAAACATATATGCATAAAAGTAGATAGTAATGGATTACCATATTCTCACCAACCAACTTCAATAATTATCAATTTATAGTCAATCATATTTAATCCATCCAAACAGTATAGACTTTAAAGAAAAAATTGGATATGAATAACATAAAACAATTAACAATATTTCTTAATATTATGATATTTCCATTTAGTATTCCAATTTTCCTGAATGACTAATTTTTCTTTTATAGTTTGTTTGAAACAGGAATCAAATAAGCTCCATATGTTGTATTTCGTGGATGTCTCATAGGTCTCTCAATTCATTGATTCCCTGTCTCTGTTTTTATTTTAAAATTATTTCAATTTATTTGTTGAAGAAAAAGGTTGTTTATCCTGTAAAGTTTCTCACATTTTGGATTTTGCTGATCATATCTCTGAGATGTTGATTAGCATATTCTTTTGTTCCTTATACTTCCTGTAAGCTGGTAGACCTAGAGCTTTGATCTGATTCAAAGACTGATTTTTGGGGGAGCAGGAATATTTCATAAATTTTGTGTATGTTTCTTTCCATTGAGAGGTACAGAATATCTGGCTGAGTCTCTTTTCTAGGATATTAGTGGCCATTGATAATCATTACCCAGATTCATGATTTCATTAGAGGTTTATAAGATGGTGATATTCCAGTTCTATAATTCTTCCTTCATTTACCAGTTGGGATATGTCTATACAGGAAAAATTCCTCTCGAAAACTATTTCATCACTCTGAGGGGCAGCTTGGATTCCCTTAGCATCATCCTGTAAAGGTGACCAATGGATATATTTTTTGGAATTGTTATCAACTCATTGGTTTTTAACATTTTTGATATGTTTCAATTCATGAGGTAACTGCAGTTTTTATTCTTAATGATATTCTAATTGTCATTGTGGCCCTTTTCAAGTTAGTTCCCGAATGCTTTTGACATTATCCAAATTGTCTTTGACAGCTTTCTTTGCTTTCTGATATGATAATTGATGAAACAACATAAATAAATGGCTTTAATTATTTATGACAAGTTAACTGCCTGATTGCAGCTCTAAATTACCATTTAGATAGACTTTGTATAACAGGATGTAAACACTACCCTTGCCTTCAGTCTATGGAATGCTAAGCTGACACGCAGGCAGTCAAAGCTTCCTTTAATTCAATATCTCACTAATTTATGGCTTTACAGAAAAACAAACAGCCAGTTCATGACTTCACCTCCAAAAAGAAGCATTTATACTTCTCTAAACATGCTTTTTAAATAAGACGAAGTGGAATTTCTTCCTTCTTCAATTACAATAAATAAATTTATATAAAAATATGTCTCTGGAACTACCAAACATTTGCATATTCTAAATAGGTGATTAAAAAAAAAATCTTTCCTCCATATTGTTGAGGGAAGAAGGTGCTGGGACCACCGATAAGACTTGGTTTAAGTATGCCAGACTGACTTGACTTCTTTATATCCTGCTGCATCAGAGGCCATGCTCTCCTTTTCTTGTTGTTTTTTCTTTCCTGCAGTCTTCAGTGTCTTGGTTAACCACCCCAGTCCTAGTAGATTTCCATTTTTCTCCTCCTTTGCCTCTTGCTTGCACATTTTTCCTGAAGCTTTATTCTTTCTTGTTGCCTTTTGTTTCTGGCTTAGTTTCAATGTTGGAAGGGACAGGTTTGGCTATAATCTATGAATCTCCTCTTGGCCTCTTTCCTTATTGCCTCTACAGCTAAACTGACCCTCTTAGAAATCTAGGTGGTAGCTTCAACGGGGAAGATGTATGGCTGGGTGCCTAGGGGTTTTAGCAAAGCTAGGCTACTTTGCTGCTGCCAATCCCATAGCCTGAACTCCAGGGGCCCAAGATGGGAGCAAAGGGAGAACCAGATGAAATGGATGAGAAGTCTGCCCATCATTTTAACTTGATATCAGGAATCTATGTAGCTATCATTGTCTATCTCTGTCGTCTACATACTGTCAACCACAAATTGGCACGTACCAAGAGTATTGCCAAAACCTTCGACTGTGTGGATCGCAATAAACTGTGGAAAATTCTGAAAGAGATGGGAATACCAGAACACCTGACCTGCCTCTTGAGAAACCTGTATGCAGGTCAGGAAGCAACTGTTAGAACTGGACATGGAACAACAAACTGGTTCCAAGTAGGAAAAGTAGTACATCAAGGCTGTATATTGTCACCCTGCTTATTTAACTTATATGCAGTGTACATCATGAGAAATGCTGGACTGGAAGAAGCACAAGCTGGAATCAAGATTGCCGGGAGAAATATCAATAACCTCAGATACGCAGATGACACCACCCTTATGGCAGAAAGTGAAGAAGAACTAAAGAGCCTCTTGATAAAGGTGAAAGAAGAGAGTGAAAAAGTTGGCTTAAAGCTCAACATTCAGAAACCTAAGATCATGGCATGCAATCCCATCACTTCATGGCAAATAGATGGGGAAACAGTGGAAACAGTGGCTGACTTTATTTTTGGGGGGCTCCAATCACTGCAGATGGTGACTGCAGCCATGAAATTAAAAGATGCTTACTCATTGGAAGAAAAGTTATGACCAACCTAGATAGCATATTAAAAACCAGAGACATTACTTTGCCAACAAAGGTCCATCTAGTCAAGGCTATGGTTTTTCCAGTGGTCATGTATGGATGTGAGAGTTGGACTATAAAGAAAGCTGAGTGCCGAAGAATTAATGCTTTTGAACTGTGGTGTTGGAGAAGACTCTTGAGAGTCCCTTGGACTGCAAGGAGATCCAACTAGTCCATCGTAAAAGAGATCAGTCCTGGGTGTTCATTGGAAGGACTGATGTTGAAGCTGAAACTCCAATACTTTGGCCACCTGATGCAAAGAGCTGACTCATTTGAAAAGACCCTGATGCTAGGGGGGATTGGGGGCAGGAGGAGAAGGGGATGACAGAGGATGAGATGGTTGGATGGCATCACCGACTCAATGGACATGGGTTTGGGTGGACTCCGGGAGTTGGTGATGGACTGGGAGGCCTGGCGTGCTGCAATTCATGGGGTTGCAGAGTTGGACAAGACTGAGCAACTGAACTGACTGAACTGAAGAGCATTGCCAATGACTGAGCAACAAAGGCATTTGCCATCTGCCTCTACAATGATTGAACCCTGTGCCGCTATAGCTGTTGACTTTCAACAATCCCTGAGGGGGTTCAGGGTGGAGTGAGGCACTCTGTGCTCCAGGGAATTTGGTGAAACAGGTCTTTAGATCAGTTCAGTTCAGTTTAGTTCAGTCGCTCAGTCGTGTCCGACTCTTTGCGACCCCATGAATCGCAGCACGCCAGGCCTCCCTGTCCATCACCAACTCTCGGAGTTCACTCAGACTCACGTCCATGAGTCAGTGATGCCATCCAGCCATCTCATCCTTGGTTGTCCCCTTCTCCTCCTGCCCCCAATCCCTCCCAGCATCGGAGTCTTTTCCAATGAGTTAACTCTTCGCATGAGGTGGCCTAAGTACTGGAGTTTCAGCTTTAGCATCATTCCTTCTAAAGAACACCCAGGGCTGATCTCCTTGAGAATGGACTGGTTGGATCTCCTTGCAGTCCAAGGGACTCTCAAGAGTCTTCTCCAACACCACAGTTCAGAAGCATCAATTCTTCAGCTCTCAGCCTTCTTCACAGTCCAACTCTCACATCCATACATGACCACAAGAACAACCATAGCCTTGACTAGACGGACCTTAGTCGGCAAAGTAATGTCTCTGCTTTTGAATATGCTATCTAGGTTGGTCATAACTTTTCTTCCAAGGAGTAAGTGTCTTTTAATTTCATGGCTGCAGTCACCATCTGCAGTGATTTTGGAGCCCCAAAAAATAAAGTCTGACACTGTTTCCACTGTTTCCCTATCTATTTGCCATGAAGTGATGGGACCAGATGCCAGGATCTTCGTTTTCTGAATGTTGAGCTTTAAGCCAACTTTTTCACTCTCCTCTTTCACTTTCATCAAGAAGCTTTTTAGTTCTTCTTCACTTTCTGCCATAAGGGTGGTGTCATCTGCATGTCTGAGGTTATTGATGTTTCTCCTGGCAATCTTGATTCCAGCTTGTGCTTCTTCCAGCGCAGCGTTTCTCATGATGTACTCTGCATAAAAGTTAAATAGGCAGGGTGACAATATACAGTCTTGACGCACTCCTTTTCCTATTTGAAACCAGTTTGTTGTTCCATGTCCAGTTCTAACAGTTGCTTCCTGACCTGCATACAGGTTTCTCAAGAGGCAGGTCAGGTGTTCTGGCATTCCCATCTCTTTCAGAATTTTCCACAGTTTATTGTGATCCACACAGTCAAAGGCTTTGGCATAGTCAATCAAGCAGAAATAGATGTTTTTCTGGAACTCTCTTGCTTTTTCCATGATCCAGTGGATGTTGGCAATTTGATCTCTCGTTCCTCTGCCTTTTCTAAATCCAGCTTGAACATCTGGAAGTTCATGACTCACGTATTGCTGAAACCTGGCTTGGAGAATTTTGAGCATTACTTTACTAGCATGTGAGATGAGTGGAATTGTTTGGTAGTTTGAGCATTCTTTGGTATTGCCTTTCTTTGGGATTGGAATGAAAACTGACCTTTTCCAGTCCTGTGGCCACTGCTGAGTTTTCCAAATTTGCTGGCATATTGAGTGCAGCACTTTCACAGCATCATCTTTCAGGATTTGAAATAGCTCAACTGGAATTCCATCACCTCCACTAGCTTTGTTTGTCGTGATGCTTTCTAAGGCCCACTTGACATCACATTCCAAGATGTTTGGCTCTAGGTGAGTGATCACACCATCGTGATTATGTGGGTCATGAAGATCTTTTTTGTACAGTTCTTCTGTGTATTCTTGCCACCTCTTCTTAATATCTTCTGCTTCTGTTAGGTCCATACCATTTCTGTCCTTTATCGAGCCCATCTTAGCATGAAATGTTCCCTTGCTATCTCTAATTTTCTTGATGAGATCTCTAGTCTTTCCCATTCTGTTCTTTTCCTCTATTTCTTTAAATTGATCGCTGAAGAAGGCTTTCTTATGTCTTCTTGCTATTCTTTGGAACTCTCCGTTCAGATGCTTATATCTTTCCTTTTCTCCTTTGTTTTTCGCCTCTCTTCTTTTCAGAGCTATTTGTATGACAGCCATTTTGCTTTTTTGCATTTCTTTTCCATGGGGATGGTCTTGATCCCTGTCTCGTGTACAATGTCACGAACCTCATTCCATAGTTCATCAGGCACTCTATCTAACAGATCTAGGCCCTTAAATCTATTTCTCACTTCCACTGTATAATCATAAGGGATTTGATTTAGGTCATACCTGAATGGTCTAGCGGTTTTCCCTACTTTCTTCAATTTGAGTCTGAATTTGGTAATAAGGAGTTCATGATCTGAGCCACAGTCAGCTCCTGGTCGTTTTTGTTTGCTGTATAGAACTTCTTCATCTTTGGCTACAAAGAATATAATCAATCTGATTTCAGTTTTGAACATCTGGTGATGTCTATATGTAGAGTCTTCTCTTGTGTTGTTGGAAGAGGGTGTTTGCTATGACCAGTGCATTTTCTTGGCAAAATTCCATTAGTCTTTGCCCTGCTTCATTCTGTATACCAAGGCCAAATTTGCCTGTTACTCCAGGTGATTCTTGACTTCCTACTTTTGAATTCCAGTCCCCTATAATGAAAAGAACATCTTTTTTGGGTGTTAGTTCTAAAAGGTCTTGTAGGTCTTCATAGAACCTTTCATCTTCAGCTTCTTCAGTGTTACTGGTTGTGGCATAGGCTTGGATTACTGTGATATTGAACGGTTTGCCTTGGAAACGAACAGAGATCATTCTGTCATTTTTGAGATTACATCCAAGTACTGCATTTCAGGCTCTTTTGTTGACCATGATGGCTACTCCATTTCTTCTAAGGGATTTCTGCCCGCAGTAGTAGATACAATGGTCATCTGAGTTAAATTCACCCATTCCAGTCCATTTTAGTTCACTGATTCCTAGAATGTTGATGTTCACTCTTACCATCTCTTGTTTGACCACTTCCAATTTGCCTTGATTCATGGACCTGACATTCCAGGTCCCTATGCAATATTGCTCTTTAGAGCATCAGAGCTTGCTTCTATCACCAGTCACATCCACAGCTGGGTACTGTTTTTGCTTTGGCTCCATCCCTTCATTCTTTCTGGAGTTATTTCTCCACTGATCTCCAGTAGCATATTGGGCACCTACTGACCTGGGGAGTTCCTCTTTCTATATCCTATCATTTTGCCTTTTCATACTGTTCATGGGGTTCTCAAGGCAAGAATACTGAAGTGGTTTGCCATTCCCTTCTCCAGTGGACCACATTCTGTCAGACCTCTCCACCCTGACTTGCTCGTCTTGGGCGGCCACACAGGCGTGGCTTAGTTTCATTGAGTTAGACAAGGCTGTGGTCCTAGTATGATTAGATTGACTAGTTTTCTGTGATTATGGTTTCAGTGTGTCTGCCCTCTGATGCCCTCTTGCAACACCTACCTTCTTACTTGGGTTTCTCTTACCTTGGACGTGGGGTATCTCTTCACGGCTGCTCCAGCAAAGCGCAGCCACTACTCCTTACCTTGAACGAGGGGTATCTCCTCACTGCCGCCCCTCCTGACCTTGAACGTGTAATAGCTCCTCTTGGCCCTCCTGTGCCCGGACAGCCACCACTCCTTTAGATATTGGATGTTGTTAGGAACAGATTTTGTGATCTCAATCCTTACATCTCCTCATATCTAGAGAAGCACTAAATCCCTTCATGATGCCATCAGACCCTCACGATTAACAGAAAACCTTTTGTAAAATGAATGTTTGATTGTATTGAACTTCCCCTTCACCAATACCTTATATATTGACTTTCCCCCACTGCTGCTTTGGAGCAGTCTCTTGGAGCTATCTGAGATGCTGCCTCCCAGGCAGCAGTCCTCATTTTGCCCCAAATAAAACTTAATTCACAACTCTCAAGTTGTACTTCTTTTTTTAGACGACAGTACTTATCCCTCTCTTCCTTTTTAGATAAATGGTAGCATATTATAGTAATACGTGCTTTTTTCCACCTTTTTTTCCCCCACCTTAACAATATACCAAGGAGTCATTCTAAAGTAGAATATAAAGTATATATTCCTCATTCTTTTTACAGCTACATAATACTCTCAGTCCTTTACTGATGAATTTTTGGGTAACTTTCTGCCATTATATATAGAACTGCAGTGAATAGTCTATTTCATATTCCTTATTGTATTTTTGCCAGTTTATCCTTGGGATACATTCCTTGAAGTGGGATTACTGGGTAAAGGGAAAAGTGCCATATGTAATTTTGCAAGATTTGACAACTTCCCCTCCACTGGGCTTCCCTGGTGGCTCAGACGATAAAGCACCCACCTGCAATGCAGGAGACCTGGGTTCAATCCCTGGGTTGGGAAGATCCCCTGCAGAAGGAAATGGCAACCCACTCCAGTATTCTTGCCTGGAGAATCCCATGGACAGAGGATCCTGATAGGCTACAGTCCTTGGGGTTGCAAACAGTCGGACACGACTGAGCAACTTCACTTTCTTTCACTTGCTTTCCTCCACTTGGGTGGTACTATTTTACCTTCCCATGATCAAAGCAGGAGAGTTCCTGTTCACAGTATCATCAAAGACTATGTGGTCAAACCTTTGACTTTTTGCCAATCTGATAAGTGAGAGATTGTATCTCATTTTAGTTTTAATTTATACTTTTCTTATTATGAGTGAGGTTGAATATTCTTTCATAATTAAGTCATTTATATATCTTTTTTTTCTGAGAAGTGTCTTGACAGTTTAGAAAATATATTCAATGTGTTTCAATCTCTTATAGTCTTTTAAAAATATTGATTTATTTGACTGTGCTGGGTCTCAGTTGTGGCATGCAGGGTGGGAAATCTTTAGTTGCAGCCTGTGGTATTTTTTTTTTCAGCATACGAACTCTTAGTTGCAGCATATGGGATCTAGTTCCTTGACCAAAGACCAAACCCAGGTCCTTTGCATTGGGAGTGTGGAGTCTTAGCCACTGGACCACCAGAGAAGTCCCTCTTATAGTCTTTTTCTATGCTCAAGTTTTCTCTTAGGCAGTGGAAGACTTGTCAGGTTATATCTGGTGTCCTTTTGACATGATCTCTGTATTCTTCTATTTTTTTTCCCCAGTAATCTTTGACAGCTTCTTTGCTAAATGATGGGCTTCCCTGGTGGCTCAGATGATAAAGCGTCTGCCTGCAATGTGGGAGACCCAGGTTCTATCCCTGGGTTGGGAAGATCCCCTGGAGAAGGGAATGGCAACCCACTCCAGTATTCTTGCCTGGAGAATCCCATGGACAGAGGAGCCTGATAGGCTAGAGTCCATGGGGTCGCAAAGAGTCGGACACGACTGAGCGACTTCACTTTCACTTTCTTTGCTAAATGATATGACAAGATATTCTCGACTTACTTTGTACATTAAATATCTCAGAACTGGCATCAGTCATTTCTCTAAGCTGCTGACAGAATGATAATTCTGTTTGCTAAGCCTCATATCCCCATACACATTCATAGCACTCATCATTGCCTGACATTACGGCGTATGTTGTTTGCTTCGTCCTCTACAGCTTTAGAATTTAGTATGTAAGCTGCATAGAGGGAAAACATTTTGTTTTGTTCACTAATGTATCTCGAACACCTAGAACAAAGCCTGATACACAGAGGTCGTCAAAACCCGCTTCATGGGCTTCCCTGGTGGTCCAGTGGTTAAGGTTTCTATGCTTCCTCTGAAGGGGACATGGGTTCAATCCCTGGTCTGGGAATTAAGATGCCACATGTCAAGAGGCCAAAAATAAAAAATAAAAATATTTTTAAAACTCCTGCTTCTTTCCATTTACCAGAGGTCATGATTGTAGCCCTCTGTATGAAGAGATGGGTGACCATCCAGAGACTGAGCTCAAGAGTCACTGTCATTCATTCATTCATTCATTCATTCCTATGTACTGAGAGGGTGGTATGTTACAGACAATGTTCTAGGCAAGATGGCAATGTTTGTATTAGGCCTATGGCTCAAGTGAAACCTCTAGCCACACTGATCAGGCAGAAATGATTCCTCTCCAGTGTTAAACTTGAGCTAAACTAATATGGCCAAGTAACCACCTGGAATAAAAGGAAATGGCAGGAGTATTTTCTTCTCTGAGGACTCCTCCTACAATGAAGACACTTACACCAAAGTTTCATACACTATGCAAACTTATGTATACTTTACTTATTGGTTACATTTCCGGATGCTATCTCTGATATCTATATTCTATGTAGTTTATGTCAATGTAGCTTATTCTATGTTAGTTTTATGTAAGAAAGAAAGCAGGGCAGGCCAGGACTAATGCTTGTTGAAGTCCTATTGTGTACCAGAGATTTAAAAATAGATCTCACTATTATAGTCTCCTGAAAGATAAAGCCAGGAGGAAAAGAAAGCGCATTTTTTAAAGACTGTATTTTTTTAAAAGGAAATAGTATAAGGATTTTCTATTATTTTCCCAGCTCCAGGAGGTAATTTGTCTTACAATACAGAAGTGTCAACAGATACCATTTGCAAAGGATTTCCCTTTTATTCCTCACACCTCTGTAGTAAAGTGGGGGATTTTGTCATATCCACTGAGAAGACTGAGGTTCAGAGAGGTGATAACATATACAATTTAGCAGTCATTTCTAGATTTAGAGCAGTGGTTCTCAAACTACCTTGTGTCATCTGTAGGTTGTATAAACACTTATTACTGGGCTTCAACTCTGGTTGAGGGCCACGATTATTCTAACAAGTTCCTAGGTGATGCTGATGCTGCTGGTCTGGGGATCACAGCTGGAGAACTACTGATGAGAATAATAATAAACAAACAAAAGTGACATTTACCTTTTATGAGTGCCTGGAAAATCCCCATGAGCTGAGAGGACTGTGGAGACACATGGCCCTGAGTCACAGCAAAGGAGACACAGTGTGCAGTGTGCCCAGGCCCATGATTTAGGCCACAGACTCAGAGAGTGGCTGACACTATTTCAGTCTCCTAAAGTGTGAGGTGACTAGTCACTGGTCTACAGAACAGGTCGTATAGCATTGTGATTTCACCATTGTGGGGAGCCCTATAGGTGAAGCATTAAGCCCCAAGCTCCTAAGATTTCCATTGATCTTAAGAGCTCTTTGTCAAGCTACTTCTTGTTAAACCCTTAATTCAGACCAAACTATGGGAAATTAGGAGAGGTTAAGTAAATCAAGGAAACTGTCTTATTAATGCCTGCTCAGTAAACCAGTAATTCCAGAAACCTAGAATTACTCTCAAGTTTTCTCACTGTGTCCCGATGCTACAAGCTCTGAATACTCTAGTCTTGCTGGGCAACCAATGGTGGCCAGGATAATGCTTTCTGTTATTTTTAATAGTGAGCGGTATTACTTTAAAAATTATTTATTTCTTTAATTTAAAAATAATTGCATTTGTTTATTTTGGTTGCAGTGGATCTTCACTGCTCCTTGCAGGGTTTCTCTAGCTGGAGAAAGAGGGGGCTACTTTAGTTGTGGTGCATGGGCCTCACTGTGGCGGCTTCTCTTCTCACTGCACAGCCTTCTCTTCTCACTGCACAGCCTTCTCCCGCAGTCTCTAGGGTGCTCCAGCTTCCATAGCTGTGGTTCCTGGGCTCCAGAGGACAGGCCCAGTAGTTGTGGTGCATGGGTTTAGTTGCTCAGAGGCATGTGAGATCTTCCTGGCACTAGAGATGGAACCCATAACTCCTGCATTGGCAGGTGGATTGTTTACCACTGAGCCACCAGGGAAGCCCAGCTGTATTACTTTTAAACGATTCTATTACTGAAAAATTTAAAGCAGTCTATGGCAAACAACAACATCCCAGCAAAGTTTGTCTGAAATGGTTAAATACTTGCAAATTATTTAGGGCTAATTCTCATGATATATGAAAGCATTGTCAGGAACCAAAATATAGAGAGATGAGCAAATGATGTTGCAGTAGGCAGCCTGTAAGACGGCTCCAGTGAACCTGAGCCTCCCTTCCTGAGTGGCGCCGGGAAGCTGGGGGACCCCTTCCTGGAGCCCAGAGCCTGTGACCGGAGCACCCGGGGCTTCCTTTGCACATAGCCTGCCTTTGTACTGAGAGGTCCTGGTGGAGGCACTAAGCGGTTCAAGGAAGCCAGACACTGCCCCCCTCCCAGGAAGAGAAAATTTCCACTCCTGCAGCTGGCTTGTGACTCACACTGCCACCGCAACCAGTCAGAGGAGTCTTGAGTATGTGATTTGCCTGAATGTACAGTAGTGAGTTAATCATACAAGTACATCATACACGAAAATGCTCTTGTATTTGAACAGTGAAAAGACCCTTTAAAAAGGTTTGATCTTGCTCTTTTTTTTTTTTTTTTACCCAGTCTTTTATGGGTTCCTGGCAAGGTGGGCTGTTTCAGAATCCGAACCATGAGTTTCCAAAATACCGTGACCAGATAGTTCAGGACTTACATTTTTTTCCAAAATCAGTGACTGTGTTGGAATATTCATTCAGTTTGTCTGATCCAGACTCCTATAAAGGGTACATTGAAGACCTAAAGCCATATGACTTGGAAAAACGAAAGAATCTCAGTTTGCCCTGCTGAAGTGTCTTTTGAACAGAGAAGTCCAGTTTATGTTGCATGTCATGTTTCTTATTGCCTTACTTCAAGCATGCAGTGCTGCGGATGATCCTGAGTTTGGCTATATCAGAGGAAACCCTTGTATTCATGTGAAAATGAGCAGAGTAATTGGATTAAAGCCTCAAAGAGAATCAACTATAGAATATATTTTGAAGGATGAAAACATAGCAACTGTATTAACTTATCTTCCTAATGGAATTATAGAATTAAAATATTTTCCATATTATGAGAAAAAACTGCATGTGAGGCATCTACAGTCATTAGTTGCCATCTAGATTACCTTTGACCCATGCAGTACTGTCAAAAAAGTTACAGTGAAGTGCAAGGCAGATGGATTTTACTCAGTCTAAAACATCAGGGTGTTCTTGACAAGTTTTCAGGACGAATTGTGTTCAGAATCAGTGTGCATAGTGATGAGTTAGGGTGTCTCCACAGACTAAATGATGTGTTGTCTGTCTTTATTTTGTATCAGCTGGACCTGCATTCTAGAATTATGAGACCACCTTGGACAAAGGGGGTTGCTACACGACACTGTGGCAACTTCATAATGTGCTTCCAGATCATACTGTTCTATGTCTTTCAAAGCAACTGCCTGTTGCCTCTGCTGCCTGTTGAGCTATATACAGGCAGCCGATAGGGACTGTGAACACCTGATTCTGAACATGCAGAATGGGGGTCTTGTCCAATTTTTATGTGGTTTAATTGCCAAGCGTCTAAAGCTTAATGTGCTGTCTTATATAAATATTTTATAGATTTAACACTGGTTAACTGTCATATTTTGATGCCAGCAAAGTTTTAGGAGAGAAAATGGTACCTGACCAACATCAAATCCCTTTATAGTTGCAAGAAATGCAGTGTGTGGAGAAGTTTTGTATGTGAGGAGAAAAAAGGAAAATAAAAGTGGACTTGAAAGATTTTCCTGGGATTTTTATAAAATTATTTTTTTCATTCTAAATTAGTCTGTGGATTTCTTTTTATTAAGAGCACAACATTTTTGCTGTAAAATATGTAAAAAATGTAGTGATGGGATTATTTGTAGTGATGGAACTAAATCTCTTATATGTTATTTTAGACCATAGATGAGTCATATCATTTTTAGGTTAACTGGTAAGAATATGCACTTAACTTTTTATGAAAATAAGTTCATAAGATTTAAATTGTATGATACTTTATGAAATATCTTATTGCTGCTTTTACTTAGCAGATTGTGGACTCTAATAAAAAATATAAATTATGAACAGCCTATTTTAAAATGAGCACTGAGACGAGAGCAACTATAAAAAGATCATCATTTTGATTCTGTATTTCATCTCCTTCTATGAACTTGATATGATTGTTTCTTCCAGTCTACATTATTTTCAAAAAGCAAACCTACGTTTTCTATAAAAGTTGAGTTATAATTAATGTATAATGTTATATTAATTTCGGGTGTACCACAACACAGTGATTCAATAGTTTATACATTATGAAGTGATCACCACCATAAGTCCAGTTATCATCAGTCACCATACAAACTTATAACAATATTATTGACTATATTCCCTATGTGTACACTGTTGTTGTTTTAGTCACTCAGTCATGTCCAACTCTTTGTGACCCCATGGACTGTAGCCCAGCAGGCTGCTCTGTCCCTGGGATTCTGCAGGCAAGAATACTGGAGTGGGTTGCCATTTCCTCCTCCGATGTGCACATTACATTCAAGTAATTTATTTTTATAGATATAAGTTTGTATCTCTTAATCCCTTTCACATTGACCCATCCTCTTCCCCTCTGGCTTATGATGTCTGTAGAAGTGAAGCAGCATGTATCCACTGTTGTTGTTTAGTCACTAAGTCATGTCCAACTCTTTTCAGCCCCATGGACTGTAGCCCACCAAGCTCCTCTGCCCATAGAATTCTGCAGGCAAGAATACTGGAGTGGGTTGCCATTTCCTTCTCCAGGGGATCTTCCTGACCCAGGGATCAAAGCTGAGTCTCCTGCATTGCAGGTGGATTCTTTACCACTGAGCCACCAGGGAAGCCCCATATATCCCCCAGTCCAGTACATAGAACCTAGGAAGAAGACATATTAAAGGGCCATGAATGTGAGAAAGAACTACTTACTTAGGTTAACCATTTTCAAAATAAAACAAGATTTGATAGTGACTCTGGATAGAGGTGGGCTTCTCTGGTGGCTCAGTGGTAAAGACAATATACATACAGTGAAAAAAAAGATGGCACTCATGAGCCACGCCTCCCAGTTTTCATGCATGTGCATGAGTAATCCCTATACTTGAGTGTGGGCTGGGTTAACAGAGATAAATACTGAAGCCTGGAATCACTGTAAAGCTTTTCCTTTGTGTTTTGAAGCTGCCGGGGCTCTGAGTGCTCTACTCTCCCTAGGGGCTGGCGCTTGATATTCCCCAGTGTATTGCACAATTTCTATTACAATGGACTGTATTATTTATTTATTTGTAAAATATACATAATATTTACCATTATAATCCTTTTAAAGTGCAGTTTAGTGGTATCTAGCACATTTAGATTATTATACAACCATCATCAGCATCCATCTCCAGAACTCTTTTCATCTTGTTCTGTGCTCATGAAACAATACTTTTCTGTTTCCATCAGCCTTGGCAGTCACTGTTCTGCTTTCTGTCTCTATGAATTTGAATACTCCAGGTGCCTTATGGAAGTGGACTCATACAGTATTTGGGGGGTATGTGTGTGTGTGTCTTCTTTCATTTGGCATGTATCAGATTTTCAGTTCTTTTTAAGGCTGAATAATATTCCACTATGGGGCCTCCCTGGTGGCTCAGAGGTAAAAGAATCTGCCTGCAACACAAGAGCTACAGGAGACACGAGTTTGATTCCTGGATCAGAATGATCCCCTGGAGGAGGGCATGGCAACCCACTCCAGTATTCTTGCCTGGAGAATCCCATGGACAAAGGAGCCTAGAGGACTACAGTCCATGGGGTCACAAAGAGTTGGACACATCTGAAGCAACTTAGCACACATGCATAAGATTCCACTGTAAGATAGTCATACACTGGTAGGCATTTGAGTTGTTTCCGTTTTTTGGCTACTGCTGTTAAAACCAGAGCTGTATTTAGTTAACAGTAGTTAAAGTGTTAGAACAGATTTTATTCAGAAACTATTGTAATAAGAGTAAAGAGACCTCAGATTATAACTGAGTTCGGTTCTCAGTACAACATGGGGAAATACAGGTTCATAGCCAAGGAGCAGATTGGACAGTCAGTGGATGGAAAACCAAAGCAGAAACATCAGGGATAAGGATTGGGGGCGGGGGTGGTGCGGATTCTGATTAAACCGACCTGACCAGTGTTGTTGCTGAAGGTAGGCCACAGTGATCAGATACTGAGGGTGGGGATTCTTGCTAAATTGACTTAGCAGGATTTTTGCTAAAAATTAGGCTATTCAAAGATGAACTCAAGAGTTCAAAGGTTGCGACCTAGTTGAGACAAAAGTTCAGAGGAACCTGATTAAAATTTGAAGAGGAGTAAATCTTGTAGGTGTGAATAATACTGCTATGAACATTAATGCACAAATATTTGTTCAAGTCCCCGCTTTCACTTCTTTTGGGTATATACCTATAAGTGAGATTTCTAGATCATATTGTAATTCTATTTTTCATTTTTTGAGGAATTTCCAAACTGTTACAATAGCTGCACCATTTTACATTCCCACCAGCAATGCACAAAGTTCCAATTTCTCCACGTTCTCACCAACACTTGTTATTTTCTGTTTTAAGAAATGTAATAGCTATACTAATGGGTGTGATTTACTATTTAGTTTTAAAATAAACTTTATTTTGAAAAATTTTATATTTACATAACTGTATAATTTTAATAATATTGAAAAATGTAAAACAGAATGGTAGGAAAAAAGTAACAGTTTGAGAAAAGTAGAGAGAAAATATTTTCAAACTCTATGGAATTTACATTTCTGGTATGTTAGGTAGACTTACTAATCAACAGACAGGTGAGTCAATGATGTCAACAGAAAATTCACTAAAGAACCAATAATTGTGCCCAGGTTCCTGATGGTGGTTCAGATTGTAAAGAATCTGCCTGCAATGTGGGAGACCGCGGTTTGATCCCTGGGTCGGGAAGATCCCCTGGAGAAGGGAATGGCTACCACTCCAGCATTCTTGCCTGGAGAATTCCATAGACAGAAGAGGCTGGAGGTCTACAGTCCATGGGATCACAAAGAGTTGGACACGACTCTGTGACTAACACTTTCACTGTTGATTCCTGCATTGCAGGCAGATTCTTTATCATGTAAGCCAGCAGGGAGGCCCCAATAAACATTAGCAAATCATAGAAATCATATTAGTGAAATAGGCAAAATGCAGAAGAATATACATAATTTTGAAGAATATGTGCATTTTAGTATATTTTAATGTAAATATTTGATTGTATGTAATTATGCATTAATATATGATATACAGAGAAATACACATGAAGAATAGTCATCTGTCTATTTTCAGTGAATATCTTTGGGTCAAGGACTGAGGTTCAGGCATATGAGACTACAGGATGATTTCAATTTACACATATACATTTTTATACTGTTTGAAATTTATACTCAGGAAAATTTATTAAGATAAAAATTAATAAGGAGCCAAAATATGTAACCCATCTGACAAAAATTATGTACACATAGGTTTTATTTTGGAAATGTGTTCACAACATTCTGGTTTGTTAAGAAAATAGTAGATTAAAGCATCTGATTTGCTAGTATATCTGTGTATGTATTTGTTTCTATGGCTCAAACATCTTCACACATGCAGCTTTCTCTTATACTCACATAAGAGGTTGATGTCTAGTTTTAGGGCTTAGAGAACTCTAAATGTCTTGTATTCAGAGAGATTGCTGCCAGTGGGTGGTAACTTCTGGAAAGACCTAGCTGAGGCCAAGGCCAAGGCCAAGGCCAATCCCTCCATTCTTTCCTCCCCTTCCTCTCAATCTCAAAGCCCAGATATTCAGAATTGCAACTCTGATTCTGATTACTAGGTGGCATCTACCTTCATATTTTTCTGTTTTTTTTTGAATGAAAAGGCATTTTTAGAGTAAACAAAATGTTATTTTTAAGTGCTTATTAAGCAGTTCATATTCAAGCAGTTCTTGAAATGGGGCTTGAAAGATTTTTTATATAAAAAGACCAAAAGAATATCAATTTAGTTTCATATGTGTATTATTCATAGATCTATCAACCTCTCTTGCCCTGCCCCACCCCTGTTTTCATCAAGGTCTGCTGACCTGGCCACACTGTAGAGAGGGTCTCCTGGGTAGAAAGCAGGTAGTTTAAGCCCCCAGTGTATCATAGCACTGTAATGGCTTCCTAAACCATCCACCTGCCTCTCCCCAAGCCACTTCACATACAGCTGCCCATAGTAGTTTCCCTGAAGTGGACCCTGATATCATTAAACAAACACTCTCAGAAGCAATTTACTACCTACAAAGAGAACTTCAAACTCCCTTCCCCAGCTTACACTCTCCACCCCATGAATCCAGACTAGCTTTCCAGTTTTGTCTCCCAACTGCTCCGTGTTCTGGGAAAACTGCACTGCGGGCTACTCCCTAAAGGACTCCTGTGTTTACTGTGTATCTCTTGAACTGGGTGGGGATTGATTTGAACAGAACTTGGCTCTAGCACAGTGACAATATACAGGCTTGACGTACTCCTTTTCCTGTTTGGAACCAGTCTGTTGTTCCATACCCAGTTCCAACAGTTGCTTCCTGACCTGCATATAGATTTCTCAAGAGGCAGGTCAGGTGGTCTGGTATTCCCATCTCTTTCAGAATTTTCCACAGTTTACTGTGATCCACACAGTCAAAGGCTTTGGCATAGTCAATCAAGCAGAAATAGATGTTTTTCTGGAACTCTCTTGCTTTTTCCATGATCCAGCGGATGTTGGCAATTTGATCTCTGGTTCCTCTGCCTTTTCTAAAACCAGCTTGAACATCTGGAAGTTCACGATTCACGTATTGTTGAAGCCTGGCTTGGAGAATTTTGAGCATCACTTTACTAGCGTGTGAGACGAGTGCAATTGTGTGGTAGTTTGAGCATTCTTTGGCATTGCCTTTCTTTGGGATTGGAATGGAAGCTGACCTTTTCCAGTCCTGTGGCCACTGCTGAATTTTCCAAATTTGCTGGCATATTGAGTGCAGCACTTTCACAGCATCGTCTTTTAGCTATGAAATAGCTCAACTGGAATTTCATCACCTCCACTAGCTTTGTTCATAGTGATGCTTCCTAAGGCCCACTTGACTTCACATTCCAGGATGTCTGGCTCTAGGTGAGTGATCACACCATCGTGATTATCTCGGTTGTGAAGATCTTTTTTTGTGTATTCATCTGTGTATTCTTGCCACCTCTTCTTAATATCTTCTGCTTCTGTTAGGTTCATACCATTTCTATCCTTTATTGAGCTGATCTTTGCATGAAATCTTCCATTGGTATCTCTAAGACTGGTTCCAAATAGGAAAAGGAGTACATCAAGACTGTATATTGTCACCCCGCTTATTTAACTTATATGCAGAGTACCTCATGAGAAACGCTGGGCTGGAGGAAGCACAAGCTTGAATCAAGATTGCCAGGAGAAATATCAATAACCTCAGATATGCAGATGACACCACCCTTGTGTCAGAAAGTGAAGAAGAGCTAAAGAGCCTCTTGATGAAAGTGAAAGAGGAAAGTGAAAAAGTTGGCTTAAAACTCAACATTCAGAAAACTAAGATCATGGCATCTGGTCCCATCATTTCATGGCAAGTAGATGGAGAAACAGTGGAAACAGTGTCAGACTTTATTTTCTTGGGTTCCAAAATCACTGCAGATGGTGATTGCAACCATGAAATTAAAAGATGCTTACTCATTGGAAGGAAAGTTTTGACCAACCTAGACAGCGTATTAAAAAGCAGAGACATTACTTTGCCAACAAAGGTCCATCTAGTCAAGACTATGGTTTTTCCAGTAGTCATGTATGGATGTGAGAGTTGGACTACAAAGAAAGCTGAGCGGCGAAAAATGGATGCTTTTGAAGTGTGGTGTTGGAGAAGACTCTTGAGAGTCCCTTGGACTGCAAGGAGATCCAATCAGTCCATGCTAAAGGAAATCAGTCCTGAATATTCATTGGAAGGACTGTTGTTGAAGCTGAAACTCCAATACTTTGGCCACGTGATGCAAAGAACTGACTCGCTGGAAAAGACCCTGATGCTGGGAAAGATCGAAGGCAAGAGGAGAAGGGGACAACGGAGGATGAGATGGTTGGATGGCATCACTGACTCAGTGGATGTGAGTTTGAGTGAACTCCGGGAGTTGGTGGTATACAGGGAGGCCTGGTGTGCTGTAGTGCGTGGGGTCGCAAAGAGTCGGACACAACTGAGCAACTGAACTGATCTGGCTCTAGCACCTACATGGCAGCATTACATACTGCGATAAACCCTTTGGGGGAGAATTGCTATCCTCATTTTAAAGATGTGGAAACTGAGTCTTGGGAGAGTGAGAACCAGTCTTGTCTTTGGGAAAGATGTTGGGTTTGGCTTCCTTGGTGGCTCAGACAGTGAAGAATCTGCCCAGAATGCAGGAGACATGGGTTCAATCCCTGGGTTGGGAAGATCCCCTGGAGGAAGGCATGGCAACCCACTCCAGTATTCTTGCCTGGAGAATTCCATGGACAGAGGAGCCTGGCGGGCTACAGTCCATGGGGTTGCAAAGAAATGGACACAACTGAGCAACTAAAACTTTACAGAAGTAAGATATCGACTGATAGCTTGAAAGTAGTGATGAATGGTATTATTTTGCTGTGTAACAAAAAGGATATGGTGCTCACCGCTAGTAAGTGCCTGTATGCGTAAAATTAATTTTATTTCCCCTAGAATTTAAGCGATACTCTTTCAGTAGAACATTTGGATAATACATTAAAACAGAAAGAAAATAGGAATAAACACACCCCAAACCCACACCCTGAAAGGCCCATCCTTTTCTAGGATTTGCTGACATCTAGTGGTAGAACCAAGAATATTAAGTGACCTTCAAGCTAGACTTCCGTAGTACCTGAATGGAGAACTTCCAGATGTATAAGCTGGGTTTTGAAGAGGCAGAGGAACCAGAGATCAAATTGCCAACCTTCATTGGATTATGGAAAAAGCAAGGGAGTTCCAGAAAAACATCTACTTCTGTTTCGTTGACTATGAGAAAACCTTTGACTGTGTGGATCAAAACAAACTGTGGAAAATTCTTAAAGAGATGGGAGTACCAGACCACTTTACCTGTCTCCTGAGAACCTTGTATGCGGGCCAAGAAGTAACAGAACCTGACATGTGACAATGTCCCATGGTTCAAAATTAGGAAAGGAGTACCACAAGGCTATATATTGGTCACCTTGCTTATTTAACTTATATGCAGAGTACATCATACAAAATGCTGGGCTGGATGAGTCACAAGCTGGAATCAAGACTGCTGAGAGAAATATCAACAACCTTAGATATGCATATGATACCACTCTAATGGGATAAAGTGAAGAGGAACTAAAGAACCTCTTGATGAGGGTGAAAGAGGAGAGTGAAAAAGCTGGCTTGAAACTCAACATTAAAAAAACTTAGATCATGGCATCTGGTCCCATCACTTCATGACAAATAGAAGGGGGAAAAGTAGAAGCAGTAATGGTTGCTTGGGCTCCAAAATCACGGAGGACTGCAGCCATGAAATAAAAGGTGCCTGTTCCTTGAAAATAAAGCTATGATTAACCTAGACAGCATATTAAAAAGCAGAGACATCACTTTGCCAACAAAGGTCCATATAGCCAAAGCTATGGCTTTTCCAGTATCAAGTACGGATGTGAGTGTTGGACCATAAAGAAGGCCAAGCACAGAAGAAGAGATGTTTTCAAACTGTGGTGTTGGAGAAGACTCTTGAGAGTCCCTTGGACTGCAGAAGATCAAACCAGTCAATCCTAAAGGAAATCAACCCTGAATATTCATTGGAAGGACTGATGCTGAAGCTCCAATACTTTGGCTATCTGATTTGAAAAGCTGACTCATTGGAAAAGACCATGATGCTGAAAAAGACTGAAGGCAAAAGGAGAAGGAGGTGGCAAAGAATGAGGTTTTAAAATTTTTTTATTAATTTTTTAATTGAAGGATAATTGCTTTACAGAATTTTGTTGTTTTCTGTGGAACATCAACATGAATCAGCCATAGGTGTACATATGTGCCCTCCTTCTTGAACCTCCCTCCCATCTCCCTCCCCGTCCCACCCATCTAGGTTGATACAGAGACCTTGTTTGAATTCCATGAGACCTACAGCAAATTCCCATTGGCTATCTATTTTACATATGATTATATAAGTTTCCATGTTACTCTCTCCATACATCTCACCCTCTCCTCCCCTCTCTCTGTGTCCATAAGTCTGTTCTCTATGTCTGTTTCTCCCTTGCTGCCCTGCAAATAAATTCTTTGGTGCCATCTTTCTAGATCCTGTATACATGCATTAGTATATGATATTTATATTTCTTTCTGACTTTGGAGAAGGGAATGGCAACCCATTCCAGTATTCTTGCCTGGAGAATCCCATGGACAGAGGAGTCTGGCAGGCTACATACAGTCCATGGGGTTGCAAACAGTTGGACACGACTGAGCGACTAACACACACACTGGCTGCTGGCGATCAGAAGCCCTCTTTGGCTAGCCTTTCTGCATTATTCTGCCTGTTCAGGCACTTAGAGGGTTCCCTTGCCTGGGGTCCTTCTCTGTTGTTTGGTGCATCTGGCACATAAAGGGGTCCCCCTGGCTAGGGTCCTACTCTGTTGTTCTGCAAGTCAGGTGCTTGCAGGGCCAGCCTCTCTACTGTTCAGCTGCTGGTGCTGACATGCGGGGAGAGAGAGGCTATGGTGAAGGCTCCCTCCCCCTGCATATGACTCAGTAGCATCACCTTGCTTCCATGGCTGCCTGGCTTTCCTCCACAGACATTTCCCACAACAACCTCCTCCCTCATATCCCCTTGGGCCACCTCCCAGCAGTCAACAGCAGCTCTTGCCCTGGAATTGCTCCACAATCCCTACGCTACAGCTCCCAGCCTCTGTGCCTTCTAGGGGACCCACATCCCTGTCTGGGGTATGTATGGCTGCGGCAAGAATTTTCTGTGTGATTCTCACTCCATTTAGGCTATCACAAATCAGCTCTTTAACTTTCAGCCTCAACTGTTTCTTCTCTGACCCAGACAATTCTTCCAATGTGGGGATTGGACCCCTGCTTCAGTTCCCCCACCCTCCAAGGGCAGATCCAGTCTTACTAACACTCCTATTCCCCCCCTAGTTTCTTTGACCTACTGAGTCTTGTGTGGTTCTATATATTCTTTTCCGGTGGTCAGGTACACCTGCCTGCTCTCAGCTGGTGTTCTGCAAGCACTTCTGTGTCTGAAGGTGTATTCCTGATGTGTCCATGGGGAGAGATGTATTCCACGTCCACCTATTCCTCTGCCATCTTGGAAATCCAATGAGTTTTGTAGATAACATCACTGACTCAATGGACATGGATTTAAGCAAACTCTGGGAGATAGTGGAGGAAAGAGGAGTCTGACGTGATGCAGTCCATGGGGTCACAAAGAGTTGGACATGACTGAGCGAGTGAATAACACTATAAATGAAGATAGGCCAAGATGGGGTAAAAACATTTCCAGGTTTCCTGAATCCAGTCTGGGCTCCTCCCCTAACTTGATATGTACAACTTGCCAATTTTACCACATTGTTTCCACTTTTAGATAATGGAATTTGAGGGATCAAGGTCTGACTGTGATACAGCTGCTTGGGAGTAACACGTTTATATCAGTACCAGTTCATCAACCTCTCTTGATTGAGAGGGTAACAGGCAGGAAGGCCAAGGGTCTCCAAACGGAGGAAATAGCCTGCAAGTGTCAGACATTTTTCTCTCTCTTAAGCAGCAGGAGGGAACGAACTAGTGATATCTTTTCCTTCTCTATACAAATTTAAAAAGAAGTTTCTCTTAAGATACTGTGTTGCCATAATGACACTTGGTTTCACCTGAAGTTAACTATTCTCAAACCTTGAGTTAACCAATGCATTTTTCTTATGGAAATGTTTGTCTTAAGCTATGTTAATGTACTATGCATTTACCGCAAACTCTGTCTTCAAGTCGGTTCCCTCTAATGGCTCAGAACCTGCTTGACAAACCAGTATGTTATACTCAGATATTGTTCCCCTAATGTATGTAAATGAAACTATTTGTTTGGTAATCTGCCCTTCTACAAGGTTCAAGTTAATCATTTTATGGCCTGGGATGAATCGTCTGGTGCCAAGATTATCCCAAAATGCACCTTATGGGTGAGGGCCCTGGTGCCATTCTGAGTTTTAAGACATTCCTTTCTTTCATTAACAGACTGCTGGTGACTATATAACATATAACTATATAACACCAAGAATCCTGGTGTCTTTCTGTCGTTCAGCAAAAACCTTTCATGATGAGATTAGGAAAGGGAAATGAAAACTCCTACATTGGGATAAGGGCTGAAATGCAGGACTGATATTGAATGGTTGTTGCTGAGCCATGGAGGATGCCGGAATTCTTGGCCTCTGGAGGAGAGGAATTCAATCCAGGGCCAGTGATGAGGCTAGATTGCTCAGAGCTTTTGTGTGATAAAGTTTTACTAAAGTATAAAAGAGATAGACAAAGCTTCTGACATAGATATCAGAAGAGGGCAGAAAAAGTGCCCCCTGCTAGTCTTTAGCCGGGTGTTACATAGCTACTCAGTTCTGTTCAGTCACTCAGTCGTGTCCGACTCTTTGTGACACTGAAGAGCCTAAACTATTCCATCTTGTAAAAAAACTCCGTTTTGTAAAGGTTCCGGGCAAACAGACTTAGACTTTGGATATTGCCTCCCCACTGCGTGAGCCAATCAGCCCTTAGGTTAAACCTCCTGACTCTAAGTTCAAGGATTTGGAATTTACCTTGGAAGTAATGATTTACATTTGTGATATTTGTGATTTACTTTGGAAGTGATGATTTACCTTTGTGAAATAATGATTCACCGTGTAAGTGAAAAAATCCAATCAGAAATCCACACACAACCCTATAGAAGAGGGTAACCAATCATTAATCCTTCAGCCTGAACACCCCCTTTGTTACCCTTTCACCTGAATATTCCCTATATAAGCAGTGTAACCCAAAACTCAGAGCTCCCTCCCTATAGCCGCTGCATCGGTGCCAGTGGGAGCCCCATCTCGAGCTTGGTAATAAAAACTTTCTTGCTTTTGCATCGGATACAGGCTCCCTGGTGGTCACTGGGAGATTTCGCTACTTGGGCACAACAACACCATGGACCACAGCACCTCAAGCCTCCCTGTCCATCAACAACTCCCGGAGTTTACTCAAACTCATGTCCATTGAGTTGGTGATGCCATCCAACCATCTCATCCTCTGTGTTCCCCTTCTCCTCCTGGCTTCAATCTTTCCCAGCATCAGGGTCTTTTCAAATGAGTCAGCTCTTCGCATCAGGTAGCCAAAGTGTTGGAGTTTCAGCTTCAACATCAGTCTTTCCAATGAACACTCAGGACCAAGCTCCTTTAGGATGGACTGATTGGATCTCGTTGCAGTCCAAGGGACTCTGAAGAGTCTTCTCCAACACCACAGTTCAAAAGCATCAATTTTTCGCCGCTCAGCTTTTTTTATAGTCCAACTCTCACATCCATACATGACTGCTGGAAAAACCATAGCCTTGACTAGACAGACCTTTGTTGGCAAAGTAATGGCTCTGGTTTTCAACATGCTGTCTCGGTTGGTCATAACTTTCCTTCCAAGGAACAGGCGTCATTACATTTCATGGCTGTAGTCACCATCTGCAGTAATTTTAGAGCTCCCCAAAATAAAGTCAGCCACTGTTTCCCCATCTATTTGCCATGAAATGATGGGATCATGTGCCATGATCTTAGTTTTCTGAATGTTGAGCTTTAAGCCAACTTTTTCACTCTCCTCTTTCACTTTCATCAAGAGGCTCTTTAGTTCTTCACTTTCTGCCATAAGGGTGGTGTCATCTGCATATCTGAGGTTACTGATATTTCTCCTGGCAATCTTGAATCTAGCTTGTGCTTCATCCAGCCCAGCATTTCTCATGATGTACACTGCATATAAGTTAGATAAACAGGGTGACAATATACAGCCTTGATGACCTCCTTATCCTATTTGGAACCAGTCTGTTGTTCCATGTCCAGTTCTAACTGTTGCTTCCTGACCTGAATTCAGATTTCTCAAGAGGCAGGTCAGATGGTCTGGTATTCCTATCTCTTTCAGAATTTTCCACAGTTTGTGGTGATCCACATAGTCAAAGGCTTTGGCATAGTCAATAACGCAGTGAGTGAGTGAAGTCGCTCAGTCGTGTCTGACTCTTGGCGACCCCATGGACTATATAGCCTACCAGGCTCCTCCATCCATGGGATTTTCCAGGCAAGAGTACTGGAGTGGGTTGCCATTGCCTTCTCCAGGAAATCTTCCCGACCCAGGGATTGAACCCAGGTCTCCTGCATTGTAGGCAGACGCTTTACCATCTGAGCCAGATGTTTTTTTGGAACCCTCCTGCTTTTTTGATGATCCAGCAAATGTTGGCAATTTGATCTCTGGTTCCTCTGACTTTTCTAAATCCAGCTTGAACATCTGGAAGTTCTCAGTTCACATATTGTTGAAGCCTGGCTTGGAGGATTTTGAGCATTACTTTACTAGCGTGTGAGATGAGTGTAATTGTGCGGTGGTTTGAGCATTCTTTGGCATTGCCTTTCTTTGGGATTGGAATGAAAACTGACCTTTTCCAGTCCTGTGGCCACTGCTGAGTTTTCCAAATTTGCTGGCATATTGAGTGCAGCACTTTCACAGCATCATCTTTCAGGATTTGAAATAGCTCAACTGGAATTCCATCACCTCCACTAGCTTTGTTCATAGTGATGCTTCCTAAGGCCCACTTGACTTCACATTCCAGGATGTCTGGCTCGAGGTGAGTGATCATACCATCGTGATTATCTGGGTCTTGAAGATCTTTTTTGTATAGTTCTTCTGTGTATTCTTGCCACCTCTTCTTAATATCTTCTGCTTCTGTTATGTCCATAATACTTCTGTCCTTTATTGTGCCCATCTTTGCATGAAATGTTCCCTTGGTATCTCTAATATTAAATCTCCATTCTTTCCCATTCTATTGTTTTCCTCTAATTCTTTGCAGTGATCACTGAGGTAGGCTTTCTTATCTCTCCTTGCTATTCTTTGGAACTCTGCATTCAGATGCTTATATCTTTCCTTTTCTCCTCTGGGTTTCGGTTCTCTTTTCACAGCTATTTGTAAGTCCCCCTCAGACAGCCATTTTGCTTTTTTGCATTTCTTTTTCTTGGAGATGGTCTTGATCCCTGTCTCCTGTACAATGTTACCAACCTCTGTCTGTAGTTCATCAGGCACTCTGTCTATCAGATCTAGTTCCTTAAATCTATTTCTCACTTTCACTGTATAATCATAAGGGTTTTGATTTAGGTCATACCTGAATGGTCTAGTGGTTTTCCCTACTTTCTTCAATGAAGTCTGAATTTGGCAATAAGGAGTTGATCTGAGACACAGTCAGCTCCTGGTCTTGTTTTTGCTGACTGTATAGAGTTTCTCCATCATTGGCTGCAAAGAATGTAATCAGTCTGATTTCGGTGTTAGCCATCTGGTGATGTCCATGTGTAGAGTCTTCTCTTGTGTTGTTCGAAGAGGGTGTTTTCTATGACCAGTGTGTTCTCTTGGCAAAACTCTATTAGCCTTTGCCCTGCTTCATTTTGTATTCCAAGACCAAATTTGCCTGTTACTCTAGGTGTTTCTTGACTTCCTACTTTTGCATTCAAGTCCCCTATAATGAAAAAGACATCTTTTTTGGGTGTAGTTCTAAAAGGTCTTGTAGGTTTTCACAGAACCATTCAACTTCAGCTTCTTCAGCATTACTGGTCGGGGCATAGGCTTGAATTACTGTGATATTGAATGGTTTGCCTTGAAAATGAACAGAGATCATTCTGTCGTTTTTGAGGTTGCATCCAAGTACTGCATTTCGGACTCTTTTGTTGACTCTGATGACTACTCCATTTCTTCTGAGGGATTCCTGCCCACAGCAGTAGATATAATAGTCATCTGAGTTAAATTCACCCATTCCAGTCCATTTTAGTTTGCTGATTCCTAGAATGTCGATGTTCACTCTTGCCATCTCCTGTTTGACCACTTCCAATTTGCCTTGATTCATGAACCTGACATTCCAGGTTCCTATACAATATTGCTCTTATAGCATCGGACCTTGCTTCCATCACCAGTCACATCCACAGCTGGGTATTGTTTTTACTTTGGCTCCATCCCTTCATCCTTTCTGGAGTTATTTCTCCACTGATCTCCAGTAGCATATTGGGCACCTACTGACCTGGGGAGTTCCTCGTTCAGTATCGTATCATTTTGCCTTTTCATACTGTTCATGGGGTTCTCAAGGCAAGAATACTGAAGTGGTTTGCTATTCCCTTCTCCAGTGGACCACATTCTGTCAGAACTCTCCACCAAGACCTGTCCATCTTGGGTGGCCCCACATGGCATGGCTTAGTTTCATTGAGTTAGACAAGGCTGTGGTCCATGTGATTAGATTGGTTAGTTTTCTGTGATTGTGGTTTCAATCTGTCTGCCCTCTGATGCCCTTCAGTGCCTACTGTCTTACTGGGTTTTCTCTTACCTTGGACGTGGGGTATCTCCTCACGGCCGCTGCTACTGACCTTGGACGTAATATATCTCCTCTCGGCCACTCGCTGCTCCAGAGCCGCGGAGCTACTAGCAGGCTGCTAATTCGAGAAAGGAAATATCTCAAAACTTAGAGACTGGCACCAGGCCCCTCTCCCACAACATGCATTTTGAGATAACATTGGCACAAGGTGAGTTGCTTGGGGCCATAAAATGATTGACTTGAATCTTGAAGAAAGGCAGGTTTTTAAGCAAATATATAGTTTCATTAGCATAGATTAAGAGAATAATTGTATGAGTAAAACACTGGTTTGTTGAGCCATTATAGGTTCTGAATCTCTTAAGTGGAACCGATTTGAAGAAAGACAGAGTCTAGGGTAAATACATAGTCATTAACATAGCGTAAAAAAAAAAAAAAACATTTCCATAAGAAAAACACATTGGTTAGCTCAAGGTTTGAGAAAAGTTAAGTCAGGTGGAATCAGGTGTCATCATGGCAACACAGATTTTTTAAAGAAACCTTGAAATTTTGTATAGAGAAAGAAAATAACCTGACACTTGCAGTTTATTTCCTCCTGCCACTTAAGAGAGATGAAAAATGGCTGACACTTTGCAACCTATTTCCTCCATTTGGAGATCCCTAGCCTTCCTGCCTGTTACCCTCTCAATACCATTAGGCTTTCAAGGCAAGTATACACAGACAAAAAAGCACAAGCTTGCAAATCACAGATGGGAGTAGGGAATGCAAACAAGGAATCAAGTATCAAATTCAGAAGTACTTTATGTCGGACAGTGTCGTAAAATTATCTATATTAGATTTTAATAGTGTCTAGGATGAATTTTTAATCTCTATGGTGACCACTAAAATAACAGTAAAAATGTATCATCAAGAAGGTAATAGAGAGGGAAAATAGAATTTAAAAAATATTAAGCATCTTTCTAAACGATAACCCTGTATGCGAGACAGCAAAGGAGACACAAATGTATAGAACAGTCTTTTGGACTCTGTGGGAGAGGGTGAGGGTGGGATGATTTGGGAGAATGGCATTGAAACATATATAATATCATATATGAAATGAATTGCCAGTCCAAGTTTGATGCATGATACTGGATGCTTGGGGCTGAGGGATGGTACGGGGAGGGAGGAGGGAGGGGGGTTCAGGATTGGGAACACATATATACCTGTGGCAGATACATGTTGATGTATGGCAAAACCAATACAATATTGTAAAGTACTTAACCTCCAATTAAAATAAATAAATTCATATAAAAAATAAAAGATTAAAAAAATAAAGTGCATTTCCCAAATACTAAAAAAAAAAAATAAAATTAAGCAATCCAAAAAAGAGCACTAGAAAAGAGAAAGAACAATACAAAATAGACAGAACAAACAATCAAATAATGAGATGGTGATTTAAGCCCAAATATACCACTAATTTATTGGTAAACATGCTAAATATTCCAATCAAAAGACAAAACTTGTCAGTGGATTTTTTAAAAAGTTATGATTTGCTGCTTAGAAGAGATTCACTTTCAGTATCAAGCCACAGAAGGCTGAAAGGGGAAAAATGGAAAAACCTATACCATGCAAATATTAACAAGAGAAATCTGACATAGCAATGGTGATATCAGATAAAGTAGCTTTTAAAGCAAGGAGCATCAGTAAAGAAAAAAAGGGACATTTAACAGTTGTTAACATTTTATTTTATAAGTATTTATATATATATATATCCATCTAGAGTTTTCCCTGTTTATATATATATGTGTGTGTGTTTATACACATGTATTTGAATAAAAACCTATAATATACATATCATCCCTTTACCTATTTTTACTTAAAAAACGTATATCATAAATGTATTTCCGTTGAAAACTTTTGGTTCTGTTCTAGTTTGTGAAGGCAACACTGTACTCTATGATATGACAATATCATGACTTCTTTAACCTATTCCCTATTGAATAGTCAAGCTGTTTAGCATTATAAATAACACTGCAATGAGCATTTTTATGAATATATGTTTGTGCATTTGTTTTATCATTTTGGCAGAATGCTGTTCCAGAAATTAAATTCTTGGATTCAAAGGTATACACATTTTAAAAGCGTTCTAATATACATTCAACAAACTTTACTAGTGTATGCTCCTGACAATTACGTAAGTGCTGGCAAAGGTTAAAAAAAAAAAAAACTGAAGCAACATAAAAAGACCATGAAAAGGGAAACTTTAAGTAAATTAGGTTAAATTTATGTAATAAGGCTGACAAAAAGATTGAGGTCTGCATATCCTGATGGGAAGATACTTAGGGCATGTCACTATTTGCTTATTTTCTGTTAAACTATGTGTTTATTTGTCACTGTGTGCAAATTCCACAAGAATACATTCTAGTACAACATTCAAACCCAGAAAAAGCATTAGTACCACTTTAATGCCACTGTCCTCATCAAAGCACAGTTACCTCCCCAGTTTATAAACTTTTTAAAATGCTTTTCTACACATTACACATGCATGTCTTATTAAAATATATAAATGGGTCTCTTCAGTAAGTGGTGCTGGAAAAACTGGACAGCTACATGTAAAAGAATGAAATGAGAACATTCTCTAACAACATATACAAAGATAAACTCCAAATGATTTAAAGACCTAAATGTAAGACTGGATGCTATCAAATTCCTACAGGAAAGCATAAGCAGGGCACTCTTTGACATAAATCACAGCAATATCTTTTGGGGATCTGTCTCCTGGAGTAATGGAAATAAAAACAAAAATAAACAAATGAGACCTAACTGAACTTAAAAGCTCTTGACAGTAAAGGAAACCACTGACAAAATGGAGACAGCCTACAGAATGGGAGAAAATACTTGCAAATGAAGTGACCATCAAGGGATCGATCTCCAGAGTATACAATTGTTCTTGCAGCTTAATATCAAAAAACAAACAACCCATTCACAAAATGGGAGGAAGATCTAAACAGACATTTCTCCAAAGAAGTCCTTTTGGGTGGCCAAAAGGCACATGAAAAAATGCTCAACATCACTAATTGTTCAGTTCAGTTGCTCAGTCGTGTCTGACTCTTTGTGACCCCATGGACTGCAGCACACCAGGCTTCTCTATCACCAACTCCTGGACCTTACTCAAACTCATGTTCATGGCATTGGTGATGCCATCAAACCATCTCATCCTTTGTTGTCCCCTTTTCCTCCTGCCTTCAATCGTTCTCAGCATCAGTCTTTTCCAATGAGTCAGTTCTTTGCATCAGGTGGCCGAAATATTGGCGTTTCAGCTTCAGCATCAGTCCTTCCAATGAATATTCAGGACTGATTTCCCTTAGGATTGACTAGTTGGATCTCCTTGCAGTCCAAGGACCCTCAAGAGTCTTCTCCAACACCACAGTTCAAAAGCATCAATTCTTCAGTGCTCAGCTTTCTGCATAGTCCAACTCTCACATCCATACATGACTACTGGAAAAACCATAGCCTTGACTAGACGGACCTTTGTTGGCAAAGTAATGTCTCTGGTTTTTAATATGCTGTCTCGGTTGGTCATAACTTTCCTTCCAAGGAGCAAGCGTCTTTTAATTTCATGGCTGCAGTCACCATCTGCAGTGATTTTGGAGTCCAAAAAAAAAAAAAAAGTCTGTCACTGTTTCCACTGTTTCCCCATCTATTTGCCATGAAGTGATGGGACTGGATGCCATGATCTTAGTTTTTTGAATGTTGAGCTTTTAGCCAACTTTTCACTTTCCTCTTTCACTTTCATTAAGAGGCTCTTTAGTTCTTTGCTTTCTGCCATAAGGGTGGTGTCATCTGCATATCTGAGGTTATTGGTATTTCTCCCGGCAGTCTTGATTCCAACTTCTGCTTCATCCAGACAGAGTAATGATGTACTCTGCATAGAAGTTAAATAAGCAGGGTGACAATATACAGCCTTGATGTATTCCTTTCTTGATTTGGAACCAGTCTGTTGTTCCATGTCTAGTTCTAAATGTTGCTTCCTGACCTGCATACAGATTTCTCAGGAGGCAGTTCAGATGGTCTGGTATTCCCATCTCTTTAAGAGTTTTCCACAGTTTGTTGTGATCCACAGAGTCAAAGGCTTTGGCATAGTCAATAATGCAGTAGTAGATGTTTTTCTGGAACTCTCTTGTTTTTTCGATTATCCAACAGATGTTGGCAAGAGAAATGCAAATCAAAGGTACAATTAGGTATCATCTCACACCGATCAGAATGGTCATCATCAAAAAAATCTATAAATAATAAAATACTGGAGACGGTGTGGATAAAAGGGAAACCTCCCACAACTGTTGGTGGGAAAGTAAATTCATACAACCATTATGGAGAACAGTATGGAGGTTCCTTGTAAACTAAAAATAGAGCTACCATGGGATCTTACAATCCTACTTCTGGGCATCTATCCAGAGAAAAATCATAATTTGAAAATTTAATGCACCCCAATATTCATTGCAGCACTATTTACAATAGTTAGGACATGGAAGCAACCTAAATGTCCATTGACAGGGGAATGGATAAGAAGATGTGGTACATATCTACAATGGACTATTAGCCATAAAATAGAATGAAATAACATCATTTGCAGAACATGGATGGACCAGAGATTGTCATACCGAGTGAAGTAAGTCAGACGGAGAAAACAAATCTATGATACTGCTTATATGCAAAATCTAAAAAAATGATATAAATGAATTTATCAACAAAACAAAAATAGATGGACTTCCTTGATAGTCCAGCAGTTAAGACTCCATGCTTCCAATGCAGGAGGCATGAGTTTGATCCCTATTCAGGGAACTGAGATCCCACATGCCGTGTGGCATGGCCAAAAAATAAAACACAACAAAAACATATATTAAAAAAAAACATAGAGTAGTTACAGATGTAGGAAACAAACTTATGGTTACCAGGGGGAAAGAGGGGAGAGGGATAAATTGGGAGATTGGGGTTGATATATACTATACTATATATATACTATATATATATATACACCATACTATATATAAAATAGATAACTAATAAGGATGTACTATATAGCACAGGGAACTCTTCTTAATACTCTGTAATGATGTACATGGGGAAAGAATTCCAAAGAGAGTGGATATATGTGTATGGATGACTGATTCACTTTGCTGTACAGCAGAAACTAACACAACCTTGTAAATCAACTATATTTCAATAATTTTTTCGAAGTCTACAAATAATAAATGTTGGAGACAGTGTAGAGAAAAAGGAACCCTCCTACAATATTGGTTGGAATGTAAGTTAGTGCAGCCACTATGGACGTTGATGCTATGGGGAGGGAGGAGGGAGGGGGGTTCAGGATGGGGAAGACGTGTATACCTGTGGCGGATTCATGTTGATGTATGGCAAAACCAATACAATATTGTAAAGTAATTAACCTCCAATTAAAATAAAGAAATTTATATGGGGAGGGAGGTGGGAGGGGGGTTCATGTTTGGGAATGCATGTACACCCGTGGTGGATTCATGTCAATGTATGGCAAAACCAATACAGTATTGTAAAGTAAAATAAAGTGAAAATAAAAATTAAAAAAAAAATTAAAAAAACTAGAAATAGAATCAGCATATGATTGAGCAGTTCCACTCCTGGGCGTATACCTGGAAAAATCTATAATTTAAAAAGATATATGCACCCTAATATTCAGAGCAGCACTATTTACAACAGCCAAGACATGGCAGCAACATAAGTGTCCATCGACAGATGAATGGACAAGAAGATGTGGTACAGATACACAATGCAGAAGTAAAAAAGAGTGAAATACTGCCATTTGCAGCAATATGGATGGACCCAGAGATTATCCTAAGTGAAGTAAATCAGATAAAGACAAATATCATATGATATCACTTATATGTGGAATCTTTAAAAAATGGTACGAGTGAACTCATTTACAAAACAGGCTCACAGATATAGAAAACAAACTTATGGTTACCAAAGGGATGTAGAGGGATAAATTAGGAATTTGGAACTAAAACATGCATACTACTACTTATAAAATGGCTTCCTGTGTGGCTCAGTGGTAAAGAATCTGCCTGCCAAGCAGGAAATGAGAGTTTGATCCCTAGGTTGGGAAGATCCCCTGAAGACAGAAATAGCAACCCACTCCAGTGTTCTTGCCTAGAGAATCCCATGGACAGAGAAGCCTGGTGGGCTACAGTTCCTGGGGTCACAAAAGAGTCAGACATGACTTAGTGATTAAGCAACCACAACAATATATGAAATAGATAACAATCATACCTTCTGTATAGCACAGGGAACTATACTCAATATCTTATAATAACCAACAATGGGAAAGAGTCTAAAAAAGAACATATATATCTCAATTTGCTATACACCTGAAACTAACACAACATTGTAAATCAACTATATTTCAATTTAAAAAATTTATATATATTTGGGATCATATTTAAAATGTGGTTTCACAATTCCCTTTTTTTGTGTGCATGTGCCATGAGGCTTGGATCCTAGTTTCCTGACCAGGAATTGAACCCACACCATAACAGTGAATGTACAGATTTCTAATCACTGGACTTCCAAGGAATTCCCCGATTTCTTTTTTTTCCACTTAAAATTATATCTCAGAGAGCTTATACATATAATGTATATGAACCAGTACGTATAATGTTGCTTTATTCTTTTTAACTGCTGCATACTCTTCCATAGCTTGTTTACATTGTTGCTTATTTACTTCTACCTTCATCCCTACATTGATGTACATGAAATTGTTCTGAGTCTGGAGTTAATAAAAATAAGGTAACAATGAACAACCTGGTATGTACAGCTTTGCCCACAGGTGGTCTTGCTTTAGGATCAGTTCAGTTCAGTTCAGTTGCTCAGTCGTGTTCGACTCTTTGCGACCCCATGAATCGCAGCATGCCAGGCCTCCCTGTCCATCACCATCTCCCGGAGTTCACTCAGACTCGCCTCCATTGAGTCCGTGATGCCATCGAGCCATCTCATCCCCTGTCGTCCCCTTCTCCTCCTGCCCCCAATCCCTCCCAGCATCATTCTTTTCCAATGAGTCAACTCTTCGCATGAGGTGGCCAAAGTACTGGAGCTTCAGCTTTAGCATCAGTCCTTCCAAAGAAATCCCAGGGTTGATCTCCTTCAGAATGGACTGGTTGGATCTCCTTGCAGTCCAAGGGACTCTCAAGAGTCTTCTCCAATATTCTACTACCCCCCCAAAAAAAGTTCAACTCCAGAAAGACTAGGCTGTTTACACTCCCCTCAATCACATGACAGAACCACTTTCTCCATGTTCTCATGCACACTGTAAATTAGTAATTAGTGGCAATATAGGATGTTTAAAAAAGTAAGAGATTATTCTTTTAACTCACATTTTATATATAGTAGTATGCATGTTTTAGTCCCAAATTTATCCCTCTACACCCCTTTGATAACCATGTTTGTTTTCTATATCTGTGAGTCTATTTTGTAAATAAGTTCATTTGTACCATTTTTTTTGTTCCACACTTAAGCAATATCATAGATTGTTTTTCTCTGTGTTACTTACTTCACCCAGTATGATAACCTCTAGGTCCATCCATGTTACTGCAAATGACATTATTTCATCGTATTATGTGGCTGAGTAATATTCCATTGTAGATATGTACCATATCTTCTTTGTCTATTCATTTGCCTATGGACATTTAGGATGCTTTCATCCTGAATGAATAGTCCTGGCTATTGTAAACAGCACTGCAATGAACATTGGGGTGCGTTTTTCTTTCAGTACATGCTTGGGACTAGAATTTCTGGGTCATATTTAGAATCCCCATGGACAGAGGAGCCTGGAGGGCTTAGTCCATGGGGTCGTGAAGAGTCAGATATGACTGAGCGACTAAGCACACACAGGCTGGCTCTGTTTTTCAGTTTTCTTTAAGAAACCCATGCCCACCCTCTCCACCATTTACTGTTTGTAGATGTTTTTGATGGTGGCCATTCTGACCACTGTGAGATGATACCTCATTGTAGCTTTGATTTGCATTTCTCTAACAATTAGTGACGTTGAGCATCTTTTCATGTGCCTTTTGGCCATCCAAAAGGACTTCTTTGGAGAAATGTCTATTTAGATCTTCTTGTGATTGGGTTGTTTTTTTTTTTTTTTGATATGGAGCTACAAGTATGATTTGTATACTTTGGAGATTAATCCTTTGTCGGTCACTTCATTTGCAAGTATTTTCTCCCATTCTGTAGGCTGTCTCCATTTTGTCAGTGGTTTCCTTTACTGTCAAGAGCTTTTAAGTTCAGTTAGGTCTCATTTGTTTATTTTTGTTTTTGTTTCCATTACTCCAGGAGACAGATCCCCAAAAGACATTGCTGTGATTTATGTCAAAGAGTGCCCTGCTTACGCTTTCCTGCAGGAGTTTTATAGCATCCGGTCTTACATTTACGTCTTTAAATCATTTTGAGTTTATTTTTGTGCATGTTGTTAGAGAATGTTCTCATTTCATTCTTTTACATGTAGCTATCCAGTTTTTCCAGCACCACTCACTGAAGAAATCCATTTACATATTTTAATAAGACATGTATGTGTAATATGTAGAAAAGCATTTTATCATTTTATTTACTTATTTTTTACTTTATAATATTGTATTGGTTTTGCCATACATCAACATGAATCCGCCACGGGTGTACACTTAAAAAGTTTATAAACTGGGGAGGTAACTGTGCTTTGATGAGGACAGTGGCATTAAATCAGTACTAATGCTTTTTCTGGGTTTGAATGTTGTACTAGAATGTATTCTTGAGGAATTTGCACACAGTGACAAATAAACACATAGTTTAACAGAAAATAAGCAAATAGTGACATGCCCTAAGTATCTTCCCATCAGGATATGCAGACCTCAATCTTCTTGTCAGCGTTATTACATTAATTTAACCTAATTTACTTAAAGTTTCCCTTTTCATGGTCTTTTTATGTTGCTTCAGTTTTTTTTTTTAACCTTTGCCAGCACTTATATAATTGTCAGGAGCATACACTAGTAAAGTTTGTTGAATGCATATTAGAACGCTTTTAAAATGTGTATACCTTTGAATCCAAGAATTTAATTTCTGGAACAGCATTCTGCCAAAATGATAAAACAAATGCACAAACATATATTCATAAAAATGCTCATTGCAGTGTTATTTATAATGCTAAACAGCTTGAATATTCAATAGGGAATAGGTTAAAGAAGTCATGATACTGTCATAGAGTACAGTGTTGCCTTCACAAACTAGAACAGAACCAAAAGTTTCCAGTGGAAATACATTTATGATATATATTTTTTTAAGTAAAAATAGGTAAAGGGAAGATATGTATGAATTTTTTATTCAAATACATGTGTATACACACATGTATATAAATGAACAGGGAAAATTCTAGATGGATATATATACTTATAAAATAAAATGTTAACAGCTGTGAAATGTCTCTTTTTGTCTTTACTGATACTCCTTGCTTTAAAATATACTTTATTTGATGTTGCCATTGCAAGATTTTTCTTGTTAATATTTTTGTGGTATATCTTTTTCCATTTTTTCACTTTCAGCCTCTGTGGCTTGATATTGAAGATGAATCTTTTCTAAACAGCATATAGTTATTTTTAAAAAATCCAGTCTGACAAGTTTTGTCCTTTTATTGGAATGTTTAGGCTGTTTACCAGTAAATTAGAGGTATATTTGCACTTAAATCTATAATCTTATTATTTGATTATTCATTCTGCCTATTTTGTATTGCTCTTCCTCTTTTCTCTTGATTAGTAATTTTTAAATTCTGTTTTCCCTCTCTATTACCTTGTTAATTATACTTTTTTCACTGTAATTTTAGTGGTCACTCTAGAGATTACAAAATTCATTAAAGTCTAAATATAGATAACTTTACCACACTGTCCGACATAAAGCAGTTCTAAATTTAATACTTGATTCCTTTCTTGTGTTCCCTACTCCCATTGTGATTTTGAAGCTTGTGCTTTTTTGTCTGTGTATACTTGCCTTGAAAGCCTAATGATATCAGTTCTACATTTCAGCCCTTTTTCATAACATAGGGGTTTTTATTGATGAACTTTTTATGTTTCATTTTTTTTATCCTGCAAGAGATACCCTATTGTATGTATCTTTTGTGAAACTGTGTTAGTATCAGGCTGGCTAAACTCCTAAGAATTGCTTAAAGAATCTGTGGGATATCAGATTTTGCCAAATTGCTCTCCATAAAAAGGCTTCGTCACAGCATCTGTATCCAACAGAGTGTGGAAGTGTCCATTTTCCCATAAACCAGTCAACAAAATTATCAAATTTCTAAATTTTGATACTCATAGCTGAAATAGGGCAACACATAGTGGTTTGGATTTACATTTCTTTGAAGTTGAGTCTTTTTTTTTCCATATGTTTATCAGTCACTGGTATTTCTTTTCTGCAAACAAATCCATTCGAGTCTTTGGCACACTTTTTATTGGGTTGTCATGTTATTAATGATCAGTAAGAGTTTTTAGATTATTGCAAATGAGCTGTTTGACATTATGCTCCTGGGTTTTTTGTTTCTTTGTTTTTTTTAAATTTTTCGTAAGTTTTAAATGTCTTTATAATGAATTTCTAAATGTTTTCCTCTGATGGAGAGCATAAATTGGTCACAGTCGAATGAGTTCTGAAAACCCATTAGTGGGTCTAAGGCACTCTGGGCATCCTAGTTCACCTCCTGAAAAGGCCTCCCCTACACAGGGGCCCCTCACCCAGGGAGCTTCCTTCTGGGGTGTCAGATTTCAATGTTCTAAGAGACAGGTTGCCTGAAGAGTTTATATTTAGTGTAGGACTCCCCAGCCCAGACAGCTGGATGTCTGGGGAGTAAATTCTGCAGACTTTGTCCCTACCTTATGGGATTATTTTGAGGGGCTTGTATAGATGGTACAATGAAATTATAACAGAAGGCAGAGGGTGAAAAAAACCTCTTTTTTCCTGGCATCACTGTTTGGGATCCTGTGAACTGTGCCTTTTGTGAGAGAAAAAGGACATGGATTTCAAGGGTATTGCCCATAGCCCTTTACCTTGGCCACAGGCCCTACCCATTATCTCTACTGGAAGGTGCTGAACAGTGTATATTCCTGCTACTCGGGGACCTACAGTGCATGAAAGGCAGATAGTGGAGCTCTCTTACCACTGTCATGGTCTAATGAAAATCCACCTGTTGAGCCTCCTTTCCATTAGTGGGATAGCACAGTTGGTCCTTTCCTGGGTGTGATGAGACTCATTTGATTACAGGCTTATGCAAAATCCCAATAAAACTCCTTGAATGGAAAACAGGTTAATCTGGGAAGTCACTGTTTTTTCAGGCACTCCTGGGTTCATCAACCAGGAGTCATCTATGAAGTTCTCAGACACCTGATGGAAGATCATCAATGAAGCTAGAATTTCAAAAAGTTGTAAACCACTTGTGCGAAACTGCTAAGATTGGACAGCTGAATGTCCTTCCAAAGACGAATTTATTGGTCCTATTGAAAACCTACTGGTTTTGTTTAGGAAAACTTTATATTTAAAATGTTAATAATCACTAGTCTGTTTTCAAAGCTATGAAATAGTTTACAGCAACTAGAAAGCATTCTTAGTGTGGCATAAATGAATGAGTCTTTTGTTATTTTTACAACCTAATTTGTAAATGTCAAAAGAAAATGGCTTGACGCCATTTCCTCATTACAAAAACAATGACTGTGACGTAAAAACGGGAAAAAAAGGGGCACAACAAAAGAAAGGTAAACCTCTCCTTGCGCTCTCTACTCCCCTTCCTGACACCCCTTCCCTGGCCCATGTAGGTGTGGCAACTACCGTAGGGCAACTGTCTTAGAGACAGTCCTCAGAGAAGCTGCAGGAAAGGCCGGAGCCAAGGCCTGGAGGTGGAAGGGGGGATGCAGACCCTCCCTGGTAACAAGAGAAGGGCAAACTCCAACCGCAGGGAGATGATGCCACTTGTGGGCTCTCAGATTGGAGGGAAACGAGCTGAGTGACGGGGCCTCGCGCACAGCTGGGTGGAGGGGGAGACCGTGCGTGCGGAGGTGGAGGGGAGGGTCCTGCTGAACTCCCCACCAGCCCCTGGGAGGGGGGTTCGGAGGGCGAGCTCGGTGGTGACGCGGGGCCCTCACGTGACCGCGAGCTGCAGAGCGACGCAGCCTTCGGTGCAGGCGTCACTCCTGTCTGGGAACCAGCTCCCCGCTGCCCTGCGCACGGCGGGCTGGCATCGGGCCCCGCGGCAAGCGGAGCAGGTAAGGGCCCCGCGCACAGAAGCCAGAGCGGCAGCGGACTGCCAACCCGGGAGCTGGCCTGGGGATGGGGGAGAAAGCGGCTCAAGTTCCCGGAACCTTCGCTCGATTCTCCCAAGCCCTGCTCCTCCTGCCTAAGTCTGTGCTGGGCAATCCTGGGCTTTGACAGGGCGGATGGTGGGGGGAGTGTCTCAAGAGGGAAATGCAGAGATTGAGATGTTCCTTCTTCTCTGACTCTAATCACTGATCGCACACGTCCGCTCAGCTTCCTGCTCGTTTCAGTGGAAGGGACACGCCGCCACGGTGGCGTTTGCAGAGAAAATGGTGGGCCTTAGTGACTGGACGGCGGGGTTGGTGCGGGTGGCGTCTCGCAAGGTGCGCAGGGACGTTTGATAACCGGGTTCCTGAATCCAGAAAAGCGAGTATTGGGATCTGCGTCCTGGATGCTAGTCCAAGCGCTCAGTGCCTTTCCTCTCTCTTGTCTGACGACAGTGATTGTGGGGCAGTGTTTGTGGCGAGGCGAGGGAAGAAGAAGAGCAAACTGCACAGGATCTGCGGAGGTTAGTGTGGGTACGGACACTCGCTGTGAACCGTGGAAGTGCTATACGAATATTCTCTATGACAGGAACTTAGGCGCCGCTATCTGGATGGTGTATAGGGTGGCTCTATAGGGGACTTTCTCTAAACTGTGTTTAGTTACCAAGCTTGGGCTCTTTAACTTAAAGTGTATGTTGAAGACCAATAAAGACAGCAACTTTTCTATGGATGCTTTTTTTTGCACCTCAGATAATACTGCGAAAATACAAATTGCTGTCTCAAAGAACTACTTTTTTTTTTTTTTTTTGGAGATAACCTTTGCGGGGGAGGGATGGAGATTTTGCAGAAGCAAAAGCCCCCGACTCCCAACACACATCCTGTCTCTTTTGTTGGAGCCTGCTAGAGATGGGTTTAAGGAGAAGTAAATGGCAGTAGGCTGTCATTCTAGAGTATAGGATCTACGGGCCTCCATCTGTCTCCCTGTTTTCCAGTTTTCCAGATTCTTCCACCTGTTGGCACAGGTGAAGGAAATGATAGACTGGGGAGAAGCCCTAGAATCCTACAGGTGGTTTTAGAACGATTCGCCTCTGTTGCTCCCCTTTTACCTGCCTCCCTTTTCTACCCTGCCTGTTTCAGTGCTGGAGAAGCCCTAGGTTTTGTTTGCCAGAGAACGGGTGTCTAAATCCAGATTGTTATTGTTTGGTCACCAAGTCATGTCTGACTCTTCTGCAACCCCATGGGCTGTAGCCAGCCAGACTCCTCAGTCCATGGGATTTCCCAAGCTAGAATACTGGAGTCGATTGCCATTTCCTTCTCCAGGGGATCTTCCTGACCCAGGGATTGAACCCAAGTCTCTTGCATTGACAGACATTGGCAGGCAGATACTTTACCACTGAGCCACCAAGCCACCAGGGAAGCCCAGTAAGGTGGGTACTGGGACCCATGTTTTAGATGCTGAAATGTCATAAGTACTCACCATTTACCTTTCTTTTTTTCTCTGTTTGTTCCTAGGTCTTCTCATAGGGCAACAGTAGGGCTCTTTACCACTGAAAGCAAAGGAAAGTGGGAGACTGGCCTGGAACTGTGGAGGTTGGTGTGAAGATGGACAATGCATAGGGTTAACAAGAGAGGGTGGGCATATAAGATGGCTGAGACTTGAGAGAGTGTCAGTGGAGGGTTCTTCCACTTCTGCACTCTGCCAGATTTCCCCAGTGTTGCCATCCTCCCTGCTGATATCAGTGCAGGAAATGGTAGGAACATTGGGGTAAGCGTGGGCTGCAGTGGGACTGAGAGAAGACTTGAGAGGATGGATCATATTAGCAAATTGGACATGGGCTCTCACAAGGCAGGGATTGGAGTCAGGGATCAGGGTACTTGTCTATTCTGTGAAAGATCTGATCTCTAGTACCTGTTTGTTTACTTGTCCACAGCTGGGTCTACAGGTCTGAAAGGCTTGAGATCACTGGAAGCAAGGAAATAAGGAGGATATTATTCCTGATCAGTATATGCTGGTAAGAGGATGGGGATTGCCCGGGTAGACATCTAAGGTGGGTTGTTGGAGGTGAGTGTCTATCTGAAGGTATCCAGTGTCCAGTCTGGAGGATACTTAGCCTCCCCCTTTTCCAGGCACTCTCCTCACCATCCCTTCACTTACCCCACACCTTCACCTTTATTGTGATAACAGGAAATGGGGTGAATTGAAGAGGATAGAGAGAGGTTTGTTAATAATATATGTCATTGTAAACAAAATCTTCACTCCCGTCTGTTTCTCCATCTGTCTGTCTGTCTCTAGGTCCACAGATCTCATGAGTTTATAGATCTCCTTTAGGATATACCTCCAGTCAAGAGAAGGAAAGAGGAGGGAACTGCCTTGATCATTACAGGTTGGTATGAGGGTGGGGACCTGTGGGAGTGGTGACCAGAGTAGGTCCAGTAAAAATTAGGGTGTGAGGGCTTCAGTCTACCATCCGTAGTCAGTGCTACCACCATCCTTTCCACTGTTCATTTGATGTAAGAAAACGTGTATGGAAGTGCCCTGGGGGAAATTGTTGGGCACTGGGAAAGATGGAGAGGGGATAAAAGGGATGGAAGGAGAATTTGCTAATTATCTTCTTCTCCCACAAAGCACATCATTTTTACACTTCCCTATTCTGTGTATCTGTCTGTGTGATGCACAGAATTAGAAGAGAAACTTTAGCCAGTTTCCTTCCTCCACTTCTAGGTCCATTTCCAGTGGCAGCTCTGCTGGCCTTTGAGTGGCTGAAGACCAGCACCCTTGCAGGGTTACATGCAGACCTACTACCCTCTTTTCCCAGTCTAATTGAACCGTTTTGTATCTTGTTCTTGCCTTCATCAAGGGTGATTACATGGGTCGCATTCAGGAAGTGGGCTTGGTGACTGCAGGACTGATGTTCTGGGCTGGTGCCTGCTACTGCATTTACAGATTAACCAAGGGAAGAGCCCAGAGTGTGAGGCGACTTACCAGAAATGGGTCCAAAGTCAAGATGGAGACTGTGGCTGGGATACAAAAGCAGACCTTGGCCATGTGTGAAGCCATGGTTGGGACAGAGATTGAGACTAGACCCAAGCCCAAGACCGGAGCAGAAGCTGGAGCAAGAGATAGGTCTGGAGCTGAAGTAGAGACTAAGGTCACTGCTACAGACAGAAGCAAAGCCTATTCTCAAGCCAAGGCAATGGCTGAGGCAGAGACAGAGACCCAATCTGAGGCCAAAACGGTGGCTGGAACAGTGATAATAACAGAGGCAGTGATTCTGACTGACACCAAAGCCAGTGAAGTGGCCATGAGGGAGGCAGTGACCCAAACTGACTCTGGGTCTGGGAAACTGATCAAGAAAGAGGCAGTGACCCAGACCAAAGCTAAAGCTTGGGCACTTGCTACTAAGGTAGAGACCAAGAAAGAAGCAATGACCCAGACCAAAGCAGAAGCTCATATATTGGCCGGAAAAGAGATAGAAATGAACAGAGTGGTGGTGACACAGAATGAGGCCTTGACAGTAATCAGGGAAGTGACCAAGACGGGCACCATAAACAAGATCAGAAGTGTGGCTGACACCAAGGCAAGAGCCCTGGAAGAGACTGTGAGTGTGGCTAAGACTCTGTCTGAGGTCTGGTCTGGTACCTCAGTTGATGCTCAGGGAAATCCTAATTTTGTGTCCGAGGCAGAAGCTGGAGCAGTCATGAAGCCCTGTTCACTGTCTCAGGCTGTGGCCGAGATCCAGATTGACAGTGTTCTTGGTACTGAGGTTGAGGCCAAGGGGAATTGCAAAACCAGGTCTCAGGCAGGGTCTTTGGCAGATATGAGGGCTTCTGCTCAGCCTCAAGTTGTAGCCAAGGCCCAGGCTGAGGCCATGCTTGGGGTGGCAGTTGATGTAGGGGGTAATACCAAGGCCATGTGTGAAGCAGGGGTTGGGGCAGATACAAGTGTTTCTCCACAATCTCAGACTGTGACCAAGAAACAGGCTGAGACAGTGTCTGGTGCCAGGGTTGATGACAGGGCAAATACCAGTGTCATATCTAGGGCAATGATGGGAGCTGACATGACGGCTGCCACACAGCCTCTAGTTGTAGCCAATACTCAGATTGAATTTGCACCTGATGCCTGGGTTAAGGGTAGAGACAGTCCCTATGCTGTATCCATGGTGAGGGCTGGAACAGACACTGAGTCCCATATGCAGCCTCAGCCTATGATCCATGTCCAGGCTGATGCTGTGCCTGATGACAGGGTTAAGGCTCAAGGCAATGCCAACACCAAGTCTAAAGAAGAAGCTGGGACAGACAGAAAGGCACAGTCTCAGACTTCGACCAAGAGCCAGGCTGAGGCTCTGCCTACCACCAGACGTAAAGCTAGGAGCAAAGCCAAAGGCAAGAGTAAGGCAGGGCTTGGAATGGAGATGAAAACCTGTGCACAGCCTCAAGCTGGGGTCAGGGCCCAAGCTGATGTTTCCCCTGATTCCAGAATTGATGGCAAGGGTGATCCGGATGCTATTTCCGGGGCAGGGGCTAAGGCAGAACTGAGGGCCTCTGGTGAACCTCAGGATATGGCCATTTCTCAGAGCGAGGTCTTACCTGGTGCCCAGAATAAGGTCCAGGACAATCCCAATGCTGTTTCTAAGGCAGAGACTGGGTCAGATACAAAGAGCTCTGCTCAGTCCCAGGCTGTGGCCAGTTCCCAGGGGGAAGCCTTGCCTGGTGTCAAGAAGAAGGCTCTGGGCAGTGCCAGTGCTGTGTCTAAGACAGGGGCTGGTCCAGATGCAAAGGGCTCGGCCCAGCCTCTGACTGATGCAGTAGGCCCTGCCCAGCTCCAGGCTGTGGCCAGTTCCCAGGGTGAGGCTTTATGTGGTGTCAAAAATAAGGCTCGGGGCAATGCCACTGCTGTGTCTAAAGCAGGGACTGGACAGGATACAAAGAGCTCTGCCCAGCCCCAGGCTGTGGCCAGTACCCAGCGTGAGGCCTTGCCTGGTGTCAAGAAGAAGGCTCGGGGCAATGCTGGTGCTGCGTCTAAGGCAGGGGCTGGGCCAGATACCACAGGGCCTACTCAGCCCCAAGCTGTGGTCAGTTCTCAGAGTGAAGCCTCACCTGGTACTAAGAATAAGGTCCGGGGCAATCCCAATGCTGCGTCTAAGGCAGGGGCTGGGTCAGATGCAAAGGCCTCTGCTCAGACTCCAACAGATACAACAGGCCCTGCTCAGCCCCAGGCTGTGGGCAATTCCCGGGGTGAAGCCTTGCCTGTTACTAAGAATAAGGCCCAGGGAAATCCCAATTCCATGTCTACAGCAGGAACTGGGCCAGATGCAACGTGTTCTGCCCAGCCTCAAACAGATACAACAAACACTGCCCAGCCCCAAGGTATGGTCACTTCTCAGGGTGAGGTCTTGCCTGGTGCCAAGAATAACGTCAGGGGTAATCCCAACAATTTGTGCAAGGCAGAGGCTGGAGCAGACCCCGTGGGCTCTGCTCAGCCCCAAGCTGAGTCTGATTCCCCAGGTGAATCCTTGCCTGGTGCCAGAAGTAAGGTCTGGGGCAATCCCAGTACTGTGTCTAAGGTGGACTCTGGACCAGATACCAAAGGCTGTGTTCAACCACAAGCTGCAGCCAGTTCCCAGGGTGAGACCTCGTGTGGTACTAAGAAGAAGGCTCGGGATAGCGCCAGTGCTGCATCCAAGGCAGGGTCTAAGCCAGATACCAAGGGCTGTGTTCAGCCCCAGGCTACAGCTAGTTCCCAGGGCGAAACCTCGTGTGGTACTAAGAAGAAGGCTCGGGGCAGTGCCAGTGCTGCGTCTAAGGCAGGTGCTGGGCCAGCTACAATGGACTCTCTGCAGCTGCAAACAGATACAACAGGCTCTGCCCCATCCCAGGCTGTGGCCAGTTCCCAGGGAGAGGCCTTGCTTGGTGCCAGGAGTAAGGTCAGGGGCAATCGCATCACTGAGTCTAAGGGAGAGGCTGGAGCAGGTATGGTGGGCTCTGGCCACCATCAATCTTTAGCCCATTCCCAGAGCAAGACCTCGTTGGGGGCAAAGGACAAGGCTAAGCATAAGTGTGAGTCAGAAGCCACAGGAGATGTCTCTGTAAAGCCCAAGGCTAAGGCCACGCCTACTTCAGAGAGTGAAGGTGGGGCAGGCCCTCAGGCCTGCACAAAGTCTCAGTCTAAGGTCCATGACTACTACTGGAATGGGATTGGTGTTGAGGACTGGGTTGCTTCAGAGCGATGGATCAAATTTAGGTTTCAGGCTAGGGATGGATACTGGGAGAATAGCACGTCCTGGGCTGATGATGAAAATGAAGCCAATACTGAGTCCTGGAGTGTGGCTAAGAGTGAGAATGAGGTTGGTGTTCAGTCCTGGGCTGGAGCTGGGGACCAGGCCAGTGGAGGGTTCTGGGCTGGGAGTCATGCCAGTCAACAGTCCTGGCCTGGGGGACAGGCCAATGGAGGTTACTGGGTAGAGGCTACGGACAGGGCTGTTGGAGGGTCCTGGGCTGTAGCTGAGAACCAGGCCAGTGGGACTTCTTGGGCTGGCACTGGGAACCAGGCTGTTGTGGTGCCCTGGACTGGAGCTCAGGTGAGTGACACTGCCTGGGCTGGGGGCCAGACCAGTGGGGTATCTTGGACTGGGGGAGAGGCCATTGGAGTATCCTGGGCTGTGGTTGAGAACCAGGCCAGTGGAGCATCCTGGACTGGGGCGGAGGCACAGGCTGGTGGAAGGTCCCAGGATGGGGCTGGGATTCAGGCCAATGGAGCCTCCTGGGCCCAGGCTACAAGTGGGAATGTGCTTAACATTGGGTACTGGGCTGTGGCTGTGGACCAGGCTACTGGAGGTTCCTGGATTCTGACTAGTGACCTCTCTGGTGGTGCAACCTGGGTTGGGACTAGTGATCTGGCCAAGCCTAGACTTGAGGTTCAGGCCACTGAAAATGTGTCCTGGACTGGGACTGGGCTGGGGCCTGAAAACCAGTCCAGTGGAAAGGCCTGGGCTGTCACTGCCAACCAAGCCAGTGGAGGGTCTGGGCTAGCGTCTGTGGATCAGTCCAGTGGTGTGTCCTGGGTTACAACTGGAGAACAGGCCAGTGGAGGGGCTAGGCCAGGGATTGTAGGCCAGTCCAGTGCTGGGTCCTGGTCTGGCACTGGGAACCAGGCCAGTGAAGGATTATTGGTTGGGACTGTGGAGCAGGCCAGTGGGGGTTCCTGGACTGGGACTGGTGATCAGTCTCATGGTGGGTCCAAGCCGGGATTTGAGGATGGACTTCATGTCAGTGAAGAAGGTTCTTTGCCCCGTGCTGGTGGTCAGGCTGATGGACAGTCTCAGTTGGGACCCGAGGAGCAGCCCAGTGGAGGGTCCTGGGCTAATTCTGGGGACCAAGCCAGTGGAGGGTTCTTGGTTGGAGCTGCAGACCAGGCCAATGAAGGGTCCTGGGTTGGACCTGGGCATCAGGCTGGTAGTGAGGCAAAGCCTAGGTATGAGGATCAGGCCAAATCTGGAAGAGTATCTTGGGCTGACAGTGCAGGTCAGGCTAGTGGAGGGTCTATGCTGGGGCCAAGGGACCAGCCTGTTGGAGATTCCTGGGCTGCTATTGGAGACCAAGCCAGTGGAGGATCCAGGCCAGTGCCAGAGAATCAGTCCAGTGGATGGTTCTATGCTTGCAGTGGGAGTCAGGCCCATGCAGGAGGGTCCTGGGGTGGGGCTGGTGACCAGGTGGTTAGAGGGCCTGTGCTCGAGCCCATGAACCAGTCCAGTGGTGGGTCCTGGGCTGATACTGGGAGTCGAGCCAGTGGAGGGTCTTGGGCTGGGGCTGGGGCTGGGGCTCAGGCTCAGGCTGGTAGCTGTTCCAAACCTGGATTTGAGGATCAGGCCAGTGGTGGAGTGTTCTGGTCTAGTGCTCAGGACCAGGCCATTGGAGGGTCTAGTCCAGGGCTTGCAGACCAGGCCAGTGGTGGGTCCTGGACTGGCACTGGGAGTCAGGCCAGTGAAAGGTCCTGGATTGTGACTGGGGATCAAGGCAGTAGCTGTTCCAAATCTGGATTTGAGGATCAGGCCAGTGGAGGAGGCTCCTGGGTTGGCACTGAGGGTCAGGCTTGTGGAAAATCCTGGACTGGAGCTAAGCCTGCGAATGAGGCCGGAAGAGCATCTAGCATGGGGCCTGAAGATCAGGCAAGTGGAGGGTCGTGGATGAACCCTGGAGATCAGCACAGTAGAAATTCTCAGGTAAGAGCTGGGGTAGAGGCCAGGGAGGGATCCTGGTTTGGAGCTGGGAGTGAGGCTAGCACAGGGTCTTGGTTCTGGAGAGGGGAAGAAGTTTGTATTGTATCTAGTCCTGGGAATAAAAACGAAGCCAGTATTAAATCCAGCTCAGTAGTTGGGAAAGAAGCCATCATTGGTTCCAGATTTGGGGCCGAGAACAAGGCCAATGTTGGGTCCTGGATGAAATCTGATGAGGCTGTCTGTATGGATTCCTGTTTGGGAGCTGAGGCTGGAGCTGTGGCTGGAGCTGAGGCCAGGCAGGAGTCTTGGTTGTGGGATGGAGATGTAGCCACTACAGGGTCTAGGCTTGGGGCTAGGGCAGAGGCTAGTGGGCGGTCCTGGACTTTGGCTGGAGATGTAGATGAGGATGAGCTAAGTAGAGCATCCAGCCCTGATATTGAGGAGATCAGTTTAAGGTCCTTGTTTTGGGCTGACAGTGAGAACAGTAATGCAGTCAGATCCAAGTGTGAGAAAGATGTCAGCTTTGAGCGTGGGGCTAGACATAAGGTCAGCAACAAGGACAAGCTGGAGGCTGCTGGTGGAGTCGATGTAAAGTCTTGTTCCTGGGATGGTAAAAGAAACAGAAGTGAGGATAAATCTGTGCCTAAGACTAAAGCCAAAAAGGCAGCTGAGTCAAGAGTCTCATGTCCATCCATGGTCCCTGGGGCAGGAATGGGGTCATGGGCAGGAGCCATGATCTGGACAGAAATGAAATTTCCATACCAAAATGAGTCTTGCTTCCCACCTGAAGATGAACTCAGAAAGCAAATTAGGTCTGGGGAGAAAACTCAGCCCTGGGTTTGCCGTTGTAAACGTGAAAATAACGTGGATCCACGAGAGCTCGAAAAACTCATTTGCATGATTGAGATGACTGAAGATCCTTCTATTCATGAAATAGCCAATAATGCTCTATATAACAGTCGTGATTACCCATTTTCCCATGAAATAATTCGTAATGCAGGTAGAATCTCAATTATTGAAGGCTTGCTTAATAATCCCTACCCCAGTGTTAGGCAGAAGGCTTTAAATGCACTGAATAATATCTCAGTGGCTGCTGAAAACCATAGGAAGGTTAAAACCTACTTAAATCAAGTATGTGAAGACACCATCACCTATCCCTTGAATTCAAATGTGCAGCTGGCTGGACTGAGACTGATAAAGCACCTGACTATTATCAGTGAGTATCAGCACATGGTTACAAATTACATTTCAGAGTTTCTTCGTTTGTTAACTGTGGGAAGTGGAGAAACTAAAGACCATATTTTGGGAATGCTTTTAAATTTCTCTAAAAATCCCTCTATGACAAAGGACTTGCTCATTGCCAATGCACCAGCATCACTGATTAATATCTTTAGCAAGAAAGAGACAAAGGAGAATATTCTTAATGCTCTTTCACTATTTGAAAATATAAATTACCATTTTAAAAGAAGAGCAAAAGTATTTACCCAAGACAAGTTCAGTAAAAATTCCCTTTATTTCATATTCCAACGACCTAAAGCATGTGCCAAGAAACTTCGCATCTTAGCGGCAGAATACAATGACCCTGAGGTGAAAGAAAGAGTTGAGCTGTTTTTAAGTAAACTATGATTAGTTGTAATTTTCCAAACAAATTTGAGTAATATTTTGGTTTTGCAGCTTGGAAGTAATGCACATTGTAAATCGCATTATAATTTCTAAAGATGTTGCTTATGATGGTCGATAGCTGGACCATTTTATGAACACCAAATGAATTCAATCTTGTACTGAAAATACATGTGTTGATTTTTACCTTGTCTGGATTGAGATATTTTTGGTATGCTTCATGAGCAGAAACTGAATTGATTCTTCATAAGTAATCTTTGGTCCTTTGTGTGGACTTACGTTTATACATTTGAGACTTTATTTTTATGTCATCAATAAAGTTGTGTGTTTTAAGCAGAAAAAATAGCCATATCTTTGTCCTTGAACCTATGATCTATTTGGAGAGGCAAGATGTATGGAAACACAAAGGTACCGACAGCATGTTGGAGCCTCTGGTCTTGGCCAGCTGTTTCGTATTAGTGCTTAAAGGCAACAGAAACTTCCGTAGGCGACAGTGTTCAGGGAAACGTTTACAGAGGAGGGGGCACTTAAGTAGGCTGGGCATGAAGGATGGGCTAAAAACAGGGCAGAAGGGCATTGGAGAAGGGAGGAGTGATGGGAAGAAAGGCATGGAGGTGGTAATTTTGCTCCAGAGAGGAGGCTGGCCTGCCTGGAATACAAAGTGTGGGGAGGGGGTGATGGGAAATACGGTCTAACAGTTGGGGTGAGTGCCATGCATGGAGGGATTTCTAGACTGAATTCAGTTCAGTTCACTCACTCAGTCGTGTCGGACTCTTTACAACCCCATGAATCGCAGCACGCCAGGCCTCCCTGTCCATTACCATCTCCTGGAGTTCACTCAGACTCACGTCCATCGAGTCCATGATGCCATCCAGCCATCTCATCCTGGGTCGTCCCCTTCTCCTCCTGCCCCCAATCTCTCCCAGCATCAGAGTCTTTTCCAATGAGTCAACTCTTTGCATGAGGTGTCCAAAGTACTGGAGCTTCAGCTTTAGCATCATTCCTTCCAAAGAAATCCCAGGGTTGATATCCTTCAGAATGGACTGGTTGGATCTCCTTGCAGTCCAAGGGACTCTCAAGAGTCTTCTCCAACACCACAGTTCAAAAGCATCAATTCTTTGGCGCTCAGCCTTCTTCACAGTCCAACTCTCACATCCATACATGACCACAGGAAAAACCATAGCCTTGACTAGATGGACCTTAGTCAGCAAAGTAATGTCTCTGCTTTTGAATATACTATCTAGGTTGGTCATAACTTTTCTTCCAAGGAGGCAGCGTCTTTTAATTTCATGGCTGAAGTCACCATCTGCAGTGATTTTGGAGCGCAGAAAAATAAAGTCTGACACTGTTTCTACTGTTTCCCCATCTATTTCCCATGGAGTGATGGGACCGGATGCCCTGATCTTCGTTTTCTGAATGTTGAGCTTTAAGCCAACTTTTTCACTCTCCTCTTTCACTTTCATCAAGAGGCTTTTTAGCTCCTCTTCACTTTCTGCCATAAGGGTGGTGTCATCTGCATATCTGAGGTTATTGATATTTCTCCCGGCAATCTTGATTCCAGCTTGTGTTTCTTCCAGTCCAGCATTTCTCATGATGTACTCTGCATATAAGTTATATAAGCAGGGTGACAATATACAGCCTTGACGTACTCCTTTTCCTATTCGGAACCAGTCTCTTGTTCCATGTCCACTTCTAACAGTTGCTTCCTGACCTGCATACAGATTTCTCAAGAGACAGGTCAGGTGGTCTGGTATTCCCATCTCTTTCAGAATTTTCCACAGTTTATTGTGATCCACACAGTCAAAGGCTTTGGCATAGTCAAGAAAGCAGAAATAGATGTTTTTTCTGGAACTCTCTTGCTTTTTCCATGGTCCAGCGGATGTTGGCAATTTGATCTCTGGTTCCTCTGCCTTTTCTAAAACCAGCTTGAACAAAATCAGGAATTTCACGGTTCACGTATTGCTGAAGTCTGGCCTGGAGAATTTTGAACGTTACTTTACTAGCATGTGAGATGAGTGCAATTGTGTGGTAGTTTGAGCACTTTGGCATTGCCTTTCTTTGGCATTGGAATGAAAACTGACCTTTTCCAGTCCTGTGGCCACTGCTGAGTTTTCCAAATTTGCTGGCATATTGAGTGCAGCACTTTCACAGCATCATCTTTCAGGATTTGAAACAGCTCAACTGGAATTCCATCACCTCCGCTAGCTTTGTTTGTAGTGATGCTTTCTAAGGCCCGCTTGAGTTCACATTCCAAGATGTCTGGGTCTAGATTAGTGATCACATCATCATGATTATCTGGGTCATGAAGATCTTTTTTGTACAGTTCTTCTGTGTATTCTTGCCACCTCTTCTTAATATCTTCTGCTTCTGTTAGGTCCAGACCATTTCTGTCCTTTATCGACCCCATCTTTGCATGAAATGTTCCCTTGCTATCTCTAATTTTCTTGACGAGATCTGTAGTCTTTCCCATCCTGTTCTTTTCCTCTATTTCTTTAAATTGATCGCTGAAGAAGGCTTTCTTATCTCTTCTTGCTATTCTTTGGAACTCTGCATTCAGATGCTTATATCTTTCCTTTTCTCCTTTGCTTTTCGCCTCTCTCCTTTTCAGAGCTATTTGTAAGGCCTCCCCAGACAGCCATTTTGCTTTTTTGCATTTCTTTTCCATGGGGATGGTCTTGATCCCTGTCTTCTGTACAATGTCACGAACCTCATTCCATAGTTCATCAGGCACTCTATCTATCAGATCTAGACCCTTAAATCTATTTCTCACTTCCACTGTATAATCATAAGGGATTTGATTTAGGTCATACCTGAATGGTCTAGCAGTTTTCCCTACTTTCTTCAATTTAAGTATGAATTTGGCAATAAGAAGTTCATGATCTGAGCCACAGTCAGCTCCCGGTCTTGTTTTTGTTGACTGTATAGAGCTTCTCCATCTTTGGCTGCAAAGAATATAATCAGTCTGATTTCGGTGTTGACCATCTGGTGATGTCCATGTGTAGAGTCTTTTCTTGTGTTGTTGGAAGAGGGTGTTTGCTATGACCAGTGCATTTTCTTGGCAAAACCCTATTAGTCTTTGCCTTGCTTCATTCCGCATTCCAAGGCCAAATTTGCCTGTTACTTCAGGTGTTTCTTGACTTCCTACTTTTGCATTCCAGTCCCCTATAATAAAAAGGACATCTTTTTTGGGTGTTAGTTCTAAAAGATCTTGTAGGTCTTCTTAAAACTGTTCAACTTCAGTTTCTTCAGCGTTACTGGTTGGGGGATAGACTTGGATAACTGTGATATTGAATGGTTTGCCTTGGAGATGAACAGAGATCATTCTGTTGTTTTTGAGATTGCATCCAAGTACTACATTTCAGATTCTTTTGTTGACCATGATAGCCACTCCATGTCTTCTGAGGGATTCCTGCCCACAGGAGTAGATGGAATGGTCATCTGAGTTAAATTCACCCATTCCAGTCCATTTTAGTTCGCTGATTCCTAGAATGTCGACGTTCACCCTTGCCATCTAGACTGAGGTGTCTATATAATTACTCCACCCACCCCTGGAAGACACCAAGCCTTTCGTGGCCAGAGGAATGACAGGATGAAAGGGAAATTATGTGACTGGCGTGTGCAGAATGGGTCAGAGTTGGGGTGGGGACAGGGGTAGCCACTGGATGGATATTGAAGCATTACTTAAAGAAGTTACCACTATAGTTCAGGCATACATGCTAGAGGTGTGAAATTTCACTGGTGCCCATGGGAGTGGTAAAGGGAGGAAGGAAGTGAGAGACACTTTGAGTGAAGAAGTGCTGCAACCTATCCTGGGAACATACATAAAGGGACAATTTTATTGTAGGGTCCTGAGTGCATTTGATAGGAAAACATCCTCTTTTTTGTCCAACTCTGGTATTTATGGGAGTGAATACAGTAATTATTATTTTGATTTTATGAGAAAATATAATAGAAGAAGGGCCTCCCTGGTGGCTCAGTGGTAAAAAAATCCACCTGCCAATGCAGGAGACACAGGAGATATGGGTTTAATCCCTGGGTCGAGAAGATCCCCTGGAAGAGAGCATGGCGACCCACCACAGTATTCTTGCTGGGAAAATCCCATGGACAGAGGAGCCTGGCAGGCTATAGTTCATGGGGTCTCAAAGAGTCGGACACGACCGAAGCGAGTGAGCACACAGAGCATAATAGAAGAAAGAATGCTTTTTAGTGCTTCTATCAACTTTCTTCTACGAGGTTAGTTGGGGCAGGGCCTTTATGGAACCATCGAGGCGGCTGTTGACATCCATACTGGAGATCTACCTCCCTTCCATCCCAAAGTGTGCTGAAGTGTGGGAGGAGGGGCACCTTCAAACTGTGCTAGTGGGACCATGCTTGGTACAAGACCCATCTGGATGCATGTTTCAGAAGCTTTCAAGATGTGCATGCTCTTTGACCCAGTAATTCCATTTATACTAATTTATCCTTAGGAGATAATCAAATAATTGTCTTGTACAAGGCTGTGCATCTTTGCACTGTTTTGAAGAGTGAAAATTGTGAATGACCCAAGTGTCTTGAAATAGGCACTTGGCTAAGAAATTAAGGTATGTCTACCCATTGAAACATTATTCAACTCTTGAAAGTGATGTAGGCAACTACACTTACTTACATGGGAAAAATTCTGTGATATATGTGTGTGTGTATATATATATATATATATATATATATAATGGAGAAAATAGGCTGCAAAAGCATATTCTATAACTTTTATGAAGAAAGAGCATATACTTAAATTACCTCTATGTATATAATTTGGTGTGTATATTCTGAGAATGTGGATAGTTCCCTATGAGTGTAAGATTAGTGGATAATTTTACCTGTTTTCACTTTTATGTATTTTCTTGTATTAATGTAAACCAGAACTTTTGCATAATTTGCCAAGAGGGAAATGGATGAATTCAGGCTAAGCAGGCCTGTCAATGGCATTTTGGGGAACTAGAGCAAAAGTATAAATAGAGGTTCACATACTCATCTCTAAGTATTTGGAAGGTATAAATTAAAAATTTAAACTAAACATTGCTTAAGTAAGGTTGTAAATATAAGTGTAAATATTTGAAATTTTAAATGTCATTAACTGTTTTGAAAGTAAAGCTCTTCTCAATTCTAGCATTTGATGGTCACCAACTTTCCAGTGGAAAAAATGATGTCACACTTGCAGTGAATTCTGCAGTCTGCTACTCTAATCCTCCTTTAGGAATAAAGAGTTTATTATTTCAGTTGCTTGGAGTGTTTCCAGCAGACAGCCCTCAGCTGTCAACTCTTCAGGAATTGCCTCAGCTAGAAAGCCACCTCCCCCAAGGTCATACCTTCTTTCTGGGGGACTTCACATTCAATGACTGATCTACATGGCCTTCTTGCCCCAAATGAGACAGCTTCACTTCTCCCTCTGTCCAATCCTTCTTCTTTATTTTCCTTTCTACAGGTTTTGATCCTAAGAACATGCCTTAATAAAAACCCTTCATCCTGAATCCTATCTCTGAGTCCGCCCTCCAGGAAGCCAAACTACAACAGTTGGTACAAGAAGAGGTTCAGAAAAGCATACACTGAGATGAAATTTTGGAGATGGATCGCCTGCTGCCTGGCTGGCAATGGGGATTCCATCATTTGTGGGGTAGATAGGCATGTGGAACCTCTAGCAGAGGAGCTGTTAGAGCTTTCGCTGGTAGTGAACTGGAATGGCATTGGTGGAAGGGAATGCATTATTAACTGGTGCTGTGTGGTAGATGTTTGAGAAATTTGTGAGGAATATTAAATATAAAGAAGGCCAGAAAATTGAGTGGTTATTGATATTCCAAGATCAGGGCCCTCGTTAGGAGGGACTATGACCCTGACACATGGAATGAGGACGTCTGGATTGATGTCCCTAGATGTCTTACTTCCTCTGCTTTCCCTGAGCCCCTTGAGCATTCCCGGTCCTTCCTTTTAAAGGTTAGTGCTTACCTTGCTTGAATATGCAGAGCCCTTTCCCAGGTAAGATAATGTATATTTTCTGCAGAATCTGCCCCCACCTCCCATCCTGGTCACTGGGTCTATGTCTAGGGTTAAATCAAAACATTACTGCATTGGTGATGTGCTGGGCCTAATAAGGAAGGAAAGGGAATACCTCAGGAAGGAGCTGCAGGACCTAGCCAGCATGCCGGACTTAGCAAGTGCTGAGGGAGTAAGCATGGGACTGAATTCTGAGGGCCTTGATCAGGGCAGCTAGAATACAAAATTGAATAAGGGAGAATGAATTGATTTGAGAGTCCTTTCCCAAAATACAGGAATTAACACCCTGGAAAAGACCCTAGGAGATGAATATGAGCTCACTACTAGAATGACTCCTCAAAGAATGTAGAAAAAAAAAAAAAAAAAGCCCCGCTTTAAGTGAGATGTAAATGCCAGAGGTGCAATAGTAGATGGTGGGAGGTGGTTGGTTAACATCACTGACTCAATGGACATGAACTTGGGCAAACTCCGGGAGATAGTGAGGGACAGGGAGGCCTGGCGTGCTGCAGTCCATGGGGTCATAAAAAGTCAGACATGACTTAGCAACAGAACAACAACAACATCAATGGTGGGAGAAGGCTCAGGGAAGCAGGAATACAATAGAGTCAGAAATGCCTCCAGAGGACTATGTGCTGCAAGAATTTGCTAAAGCTATAAGGAATGCACTGGTTAAAGGGGTACCAGTTCAGTGGTGGCTTGCTCCTGCAGATCAGGGCTCAGAGCATGAGAGGGTGTTACAGGACAAAAATCATTGATAGAAATGGTGATGTATCTGAAACAATAGAGGCAAGATAACTGTACTCAACTGTCAGAAGTCAGGTGGATGCAAATACCATAATGCACCACTGGGTCAGCGTAATAGGGAAGCCTGATCTGCAGAAAGCTTTGGAAAGGATTACTAGAACAAACACAGTGCTCCCAGTGGATCAATAATTGATGTTGTTCAGTCACTCGGTCGTGTCTGACTCTTTGCGACCCCATGGACCACAGCATGGCCAGCTCCTCTGTCCTCCACCATCTCCCAAAGATTGCTCAAACTCATGTTCATTGAGTCAGTGATGCTATCCAACCATCTCATCCTCTGCCGCCTCCTTCTCTTGACCTCAGTCTTTCCCAGCATCAGGGTCTTTTCTAATGAGTCGGCTTTTCGAGTCAGGTGGCCAAAGTATAGGAGCTACAGCTTCAGCATCAGTCCTTCCAATGAATATTCAGAACTGATTTCCTTTAGGATTGACTGGTTTGATCTCCTGGCAGTCCAAGAGACTCTCAAGAGTCTTCTCCAGCATCACAATTCTAAAGCATCAATTCTTCGGTGCTCAGCCTTCTTTATGGTCCAACTCTCACATCCATACATGACTATTGAAAAAAAACATACCTTTGGCTATACAGACCTTTGTCTACAAAATGATGTCTCTACTTTTTAACACACTGTCTAGGTTTATCATAGCTTTCCTTCCAAGAAACAAGTGTCTTTTGATTTCATGGCTACAGTCCACAGTGGTTTTGGAACCCAAGAAAATAAAATCTGTCACTGCTTCCACTTTTTCCTCTTCTATTTACCATGAAGTGGGTGCCATAGTCTTAGTTTTTTCAATGTTCAGATTCAAGCCAGCTTTTTCACTCTCCTTTCACCTTCATCAAGAGGTTCTTTAGTTCCTCTTCACTTTCTACCATTAGAGTGGTATTATCTGCATATCTGAGGTTGTTGAGATGGTTAAGACAGTTAATAGAATGTGGTGGTCAATATAACACATTACTCTAGGAAAAAAGCATCTGACAATTTTTATTCAATCCATGCAATAAAAAAAAAAAGAGATGCTCAGGAGTCTGAAGGAATGTGCCTCAATAAGAATTACACTCCTCCTTGCTCAGCTTTGGCCCTAAGTCAGTTTTTGATCCAGAGTGCACTGTTTAAAGGAGAGGGGTACCCAGTCCTGGGCATCCCAGTTCTTCCCTTTCATCCAGTCCTTCCCTCTGCTCAGGTAAATGTGTGCTGGGGAAAGAGGAATATCCAAACATTTTGAGGGCTGATGGACTCTGGCTGTGAGTTGCTATTGATATCCAGAGAACCAACGTGTCATCATGCCTCACCTCGTTAGAGCAGGGGCAGATGGGAGCCAGAAATTAGATAGGCTCTTGGTCTCTGTTGGGTTTACAGTAGCTCCACTGGGTCCGCAGAATCACTCAATGGTTATTTTCTTGGTTTCTGAATATGTGATTGGAATAGACATTACGATAGTTGGTACAAGCCCCATGTTGGTTCCCTGGTATGTGGCATGAACACTCAGTTGCTTCACTCATATCCAGTTCTTTGTGACTCTATCGACCATAGCCAGCCAGGCTCCCCTGTCCATGGGATTCTCCAGGCAAGAACACTGGAGTGGGTTTCCATGCCCTCCTCCAGGAGGTCTTCCCAACCTGGGGATTGAACCCATGTCTCCTGTGTCCCCTGCAGTGCAGGTGAATTCTTTATCCACTGAGACACATGGTAAGCCCCTTCTTAGCATGTGGAGTCAGAGCTATTTGTAGATGAGGTCAAGTGGAAGCTTTGAAATTTCCTTCCTCTTCCTTGGCAAAGACAGTAAATGAAAGCAGAGATAGCATCTTCGACAAGATTGCAGAAGTCAGTGCCACCTTTAAAGACCTAAAGAGTGCTGGGTGTGGTACCCATCATATCTCCATTAAATCAGTTTGGGCCCCTGCAAAATGTGGACAGAGTCCAGTAAATGACTGTAGACCACTGCAAACTCAACCAAGGAGTGGCACAAGTGCAGCTGGCATGTCAGATACAATATCTTTGCTAGAACAGAATAATATGGCCTTAGGTACCTAGTAATCAGGTATTGGTTTGGAAAATTATTTTTCCTATCCCTATCAGAATGGAACATCTTAAAAGTTCACATTCACATAGATGGCAACAGTATACATTTATAGTTTTTCCTCAAGACTCTACTAACTCCCTGTCCTCTGTCATTACATAATTTGAAGAGATCTGGACCACCTGAATATAATACTGTTAATAGCCCACTATTTTGATGATATCATGTTAATTGGACCAAATGGCCAAGAAATGACTAGCACACTGGAGGCTAAGACATGTGTACTCCGGAGGATGGGAAGTAAATCTTACAAAGATCCAGAGCCTGGCTACATTAGGTGCAGTTTTTAGATGTTGAATGGTCTGGGGCATCCCATGGAGTAGGAAAGTCAACATCTTGTAGGCTTTACTGGATTCTGGAAGCAGCACATTTACATCTGGAATTTACTATTTTGACCCATATATTGGGTGACATGAAAAGCTGCCAGCTTTGAGTGGGGCCTAGAGCAAAAGAAGAGCCTATAGCAGGTCCAGGGGTTTCAAGCAGCCGCCACTCGGACCATGTGAAAAACAAATTCTAAGGTGTTAGAATATAATCAATCTGATTTCAGTATTGACCAGCTGGTGATGCCCATGTGTAGTCTTCTCTTGTGTTGTTGGAAGAGGGTGTTTGCTATGACCAGTGCATTGCCTTGGCAAAACTCTATTAGCCTTTGCCCTGCTTGAATCTGTTCTCCAAGGCCAAATTTGCCTGTTGCTCCAGGTGTTTTTTTACTTCCTTCTTTTGCATTCCAGTCCCCTATAATGAAAAGGACATCTTTTTTGGGTGTTTGTTCTAGAAGGTCTTGTAGGTCTTCATAGAACTGTTCAACTTCAGCTTCTTCAGCATTACTGGTTGGGGCATAGACTTGGATTACTGTGATATTGAATGGTTTGCCTTGGAAACAAACAGAGATCATTCTGTCATTTTTGAGATTGTATCCAAGTACTACATTCGGGACTCCTTGTTAATTGTGATGGCTACTCCATTTCTTCTGAGGGATTCCTGCTCACAGTAGTAGATACAATGGTCATCTGAGTTAAATTCACCCATTCCAGTCCATTTTAGTTTGCTGATTCCTAGAATGTCGATGTTCATTCTTGCCATCTCCTGTTTGACCACTTCCAATTTGCCTTGATTCATGGACCTGACATTCCAGGTTCCTATGCAATATTGCTCTTTAGAGCATCGGACCTTGCTTCTATCACCAGTCACATCCACAACTGGGTATTGTTTTTGCTTTGGCTCCATCCCTTCATTCTTTCTGGAGTTATTTCTCCACTGATCTCCAGTAGCATATTGGGCACCTACCGACCTGGGGAGTTCCTCTTTCAGTGTCCTATCATTTTGCCTTTTCATACTGTTCATGGGGTTCTCAAGGCAAGAATACTGAAGTGGTTTGCCATTCCCTTCTCCAGTGAACCCCCTTTCATCAGAACTCTCCACCATGACCTCTCCGTCTTGGGTGGGCGTACACAGCATGGTTCGTAGTTTCATTGAGTTAGACAAGGCTGTGGTCCATGTGATCAGATTGATTAGTTTTCTGTGATTGTGGCTTTCATTCTAACAGAAGCAGAAGATATTAAGAAGAGATAGCAAGAACACACAGAAGAACTATACAAAAAAGATCTTCATGACCCAGATAATCACGATGGTGTGATCACTCACCTAGAGCCAGACATCCTTGAATGCGAAGTTAAGTGGGCCTTAGGAAACATCACTACAAACAAAGCTAGTGGAGGTGATGGAATTCCAGCTGAGCTATTTCAAATCCTAAAAGGTGATGCTGTGAAAGTGCTGCACTCAATATGCCAGCAAATTTGGAAAACTCAGCAGTGGCCACAGGACTGGAAAAGGTCAGTGTTCATTCCAATCCCAAAGAAAGGCAATGCCAAAGAATGTGCAAACTACTGCACAATTGCACTCATCTCACATGCTAGCAAAGTAATGCTCAAAATCCTCCAAGCCAGGCTTCAACAATATGTGAACTGTGAACTTCCAGATGTTCAAGCTGGTTTTAGAAAAGTCAGAGGAACCAGAGATCAAATTGTCAACATCCGCTGGATCATGGAAAAAGCAAGAGAGTTCCAGAAAAACATCTATTTCTGCTTGATTGACTATGCCAAAGCCTTTGGCTGTGTGGATCACAACAAACTGGAAATTTCTGAAAGAGATGGCAATACCAGACCATCTGACCTGCCTCCTAAGAAATCTGCATACAAGTCAAGAAGCAACAATTAGAATTGGACATGGAACAACAGACTGGTTCCAAATATGAAAAAGAGTAAGACAAGACTGTATATTGTCACCCTGCTTGTTTAACTTATATGCAGAGTACACCATGAGAAATGCTGGGCTGGAGGAAGCACAAGCTGGAATCAAGATTGCTGGGAGAAATATCAATAACCTCATATATACAGATGGCACCACCCTTATGGCAGAAAGTGAAGAACTAAAGAGCCTCTGGATGAAAGTGAAAGAGGAGAGTGAAGAATTTGGCTTAAAACTCAACATGCAGAAAACTAAGATCATGACATCTGATCCCATCACTTCACAGCAAATAGATGGGGAAGCAATGGAAACAGTGACAGACTTCACTTTTTTTTTGCCCCAAAATCACTGCGTGACTACAGCCATGAAATTAAAAGACACTTCCTCCTTATAAGAAAAGTCATGACCAAACTAGACATCATATTAAAATGCAGAGACATTACTTTGCCAACAAAGGTCTGTCTAGTCAAAACTTTGCTTTTCCCAGTAGTCATGTATGGATGTGAGAGTTGGATTATAAAGAAAGCTGAGTGCCTAAGAATTGATGCTTTTGAACTGTGGTGTTAGAGAAGACTCTTGAGAGTCCCTTGGACTGCAAGGAGATCCAACCAGTCCATCCTAAAGGAAATCCATCCTGGATATTCATTGGAAGGACTGATGCTGAGGCTGAAACTCCTATACTTTGGCCACCTGATGTGAAGAACTGACTCATTTGGAAAGACCCTGATGCTGGGAAAGATTGAAGGCAGGAGGAGAAGGGGATGACAGAGGATGAGATGGTTGAATGGCATGACTGACTCAATGGACATGAGTTGGAGAAAACTCTGGGAGTTGGTGATGGACAGGGAAGCCTTGTGTACTGCAGTTCATGGGGTTGCAAAGAGTCATACACGACTGAGCGGCTGAACTGAAGGATTAGAAGTGTCTGTGTTGGCAGAAGATACCATGTGGAGTTTTTGGTAAGCTCTGATGGGAAGGTCACAACTTATACCAGAACTCAGATTCTGCAACAAAGTCATGCCACATGCAGTGGAGAATATACTCAAAAGTATATTTTAAAAGTATTAAAAAAAAACTGCTCCTGATATGCTACTGTATCCTGATAGAGATGGAATACCCAGCCATAGGACATCAAGTGACCATACAGCCAGAATTGCTCATCATGAACTGAGTTCTGTCTGATCCTCCAAGGTATAAGCATGGGCAGGCCCAGTAACAAGATGGCAGTTTTACAGACAAGCAGGAAGGGAGTGTTTAAGCACCTTGTATTGCTGACCTTGCTCACAGTGCCAGTTGTTTTGCTGTATCTCACTGTGGGCACTGTTCACTGAACTCATGGTAGGCAAGGTGTGAGCTAAGAGGCTGGAAGAAAATGCAAGTAGCCATAAGAACTGCAGACCATTTCTTCTCTTCTGCCTGGCACAGAAGCCGTAGCAGCAGACATAACGCAACATAACCACACATCCGTGACCAAGCGAGTACCTTGTGACATGCATGCACAGTGCTATAAGTGATCTCAGCTGTTACATAATCATTATCTACAAAACGTGGGGCAAGAGCGAGAGGCTGTGGGATGAGAGAGCCTGACCACACCATTTTGGCAAATTTGCTCTTTCCCTGCACATCTGCACAATCAACTAGAGCAGCCCCTCCATGATATCCACCACTGCTGCACTAGCATCTTTCACTCACCTTGTACCTTTGGCCTCATAGGGAATCTTTTTTGACAAGCTGACTGAGAAGAAAATACCCAAGCATTATTTATAGATTGGTGGGCTTGGTGTGTGAGTATCAACAAGGAAAGCAATTCCAGCCTGAAAAAGTAATGATGATCAGGAATGAAGGTCTGGATCATATCACCAGGCAATCCGCCAAGACCCTAAGAGTAATTGGGATCTATAATTGATAGTGGAAGAACAAGGTGGTCATTTGCAGCTTTGAGACCAACTGCAATGTGGGAGTATAGTTTGTCGTGAGTTTCCCCTAGGAAGAGAGACCCACCAGACCCCTGGAAGAGCTGATCCTGGATCTTATATAAAGCAGATCTGGGAGGCACAAGGAGTGAACTCTGGTGGATGCTGCAATGCCCTGCCCAGAGTTTCCTTTAGCAATAAAGACCTTACTACTTCAGTTGTTAGGAATGCTGCCATCAGAGAGCCCTTGGCTGCTAGCCCCATTCAGGCATTGCATCAGCTGAGAACTGTCTTGTTCAAGATCACACTATATTCTTAGCATGTCCCACATGCTAGTGGCTCATTGATGCTGTGTATAAAGACCTGGTCTTCTTGCCTCGCTTGAGATGGCCTTTAAATTTCATCCTATCTTCAGGATTCCTTATAGGATATGCTGAGGCATTGTATCAATAGTGCACTGACATTTGACTTTTTCCTCTTTTCATTCCTTCTTATTTTCTCCCTTTTCTTTCTTAAATGTTTATCCCAGGAGCTCTCACCAATAAACCTATACTAATCTTTGCCTTAGAATCGGTTTCCTGGGGATCCAATCTGTGACAGTGATTCATGCATCTCTGTCTCTCTTTTCATACATCCCCAAATCAAGAGTAATATCTGTTGTTTAATACTGTGAAATATTCTTTAGCCTCTATATGCAACAGTTGCAAACAGTGCATTAATTTTTATTACGTTTTTATGTAGATTTTTATTACATTCATTTTTGCAACCACAAACCAGAAAATAAATACAAGCCAGAAAATGGACACAATTGGGATATGAAAGTTTGTAAGCAAAAACCTATGGAATTCATATATCTGAGAAGAAGGCTCTGATAAGTTAGCTTGTTTTTTCTTTCTTAGGTGGTTCACTGCTAAAATCTTCCCTGTAATCCGAAATAACGTCTGTCTCTTATGTCAGCAGTGGCACAACCCACAAATCTTCTTGGCATTTGGACACAGTTGCCTATTGTTTAGAGGAGACAGGGAAACAGATGTGGAGAAGCATTTTCCTGAAGCCTGAAATTGTTAGTCAAAGCACAGATGTTTGGGCTTATAAGCTGCACTGTACCACCGATGAGCACCAGATCCCATGTGACACAGGCACCCACATGTTCTTTAATAAGTGTGTGTGTGTGTGTGTGTGTGTGTGTGATATGCAAGACCCTTGAAAGCATGGGGTTTTTAGGGGGCGCTTGTGTCTAGCTCTTGGGGTAGCACTGAGGCTAAGATAGAAATGGGTAACATTCCTAGATGTTTTGGAAAGTTAAGTAGTCTTATAGCCAGTTTTAACCCACTCCAATATTCTTGCCTGGAGAATCCCATGGACAGAGGGGCCTGGTGGGCTACAGTACATAGGGTTGCACAGAGTCAGACTGGGTGGTTAAACAACAGAAATTTATTTCTCACAGTTCTGGAGCCTGGGATGTCCAAGATTAGCTGCTGGCAAATTTAGTTTCCATGAGAGCTTTCCTCCTGGCTTGTGGATAGCTGCCCTCTCACTTTGACTTCTCATAGCCTTTTCTTGGTGTGTGTGTGTGGAGAGCAAGTGAGCTTTCTCATATCCCTTCTTATAAGGACACTAATCTTGTAGGATAAGGGATCCATCCTTATGGACTCATCTGTTGTTCAGTCACCAGCTTGTGTCCAACTCTTCAAGACCCCATGGACTGTAGCATGCCAGGCTTCTCTGTCCCTCACCATCTCCCAGAGTTTACCCAAATTCATGTTCAGTGAATTGATGATGCCATCCAATCATCTCATCCTCTGTTGCCCTCTTCTCCTTCTGACTTCAATCTTTACCAACATCAGGGTGTTTTCCAATGAGTCGACTGTTCGCATCAGGTGGCAAAATTATTGGAGCTTCAATTTAGAGGACCTATTTCCAAATACAGCCACACTGGCGGTAAGGCTTTCAAAGTCTACATTTTGGGGAGACACACATTCAGCCCATAAAAGTCCTTGAGTTTTTTTTTTTTTTTTTTTTGTACAGAATTGGAGTCTTATTCTATGTTCAGTTTCAGAACCTGGTTTTATTAAATGTAATTTTTCTAGTTGTACCACAAGCAACAATGTTTCAGCGAGTTTATATATTTTGCCTATAGCTAATTCAGGCAAGGACTACTAGCTCAGATGTTCTCTGATTACTCCTGAAAGGGAGTATGCCTTGGGCATTCACACGTCCTTCCATATTGCCATGAATGACTGGGATTGTTTTTATTTTTTATAATGATTGTATTTATTTGTTTTTGGCTGTGCCAGGTCTTCGTTGCTCTGTGGGTTTTCTCTAGTTGTGGGGAGCAGCGGCTACTCTCTAGTTGCAGCACATGGCCTTCTCCTGGTGGTAGCTTCTCTTGTTGCTGAGCATGAGCTCTAGGGCACAGGCTTCCTACAGTTGTGGCACATGGGCTCAGTGGGTGCGGTTCCCCGGCTCTAGAGCACAAGCTCAATAGTTGTGGCTTATGGGATTTATTGCTCCACAGCATGTGGGATCTTCCTGAATCAGAGATCAAACCCATGTCTCTGCATTGGCAGGCGGATGCTTTACCACTGTGCTTTACCAGGAAAACCCTGTGATTTTATTTTTAACCTTGGCTTTTCAGGATTTGTCCCTGGGTCACAGTAACTTGGGGTTGCAAAGAGTCAGACACAACTTGGCAACTGAACAACAGAGTAAACTATCATTCAGTCAGTGTTTGGTCAGAGGTTGTGTTTAAGCTCCTTGTGTCTGTAAGACTTTTGCCAGGTGTTTAGGGGTCTGTGTATAGCTAAGTGAATCCTTTTTCAATGGAAAGAAAAGAAGGCACAATGTAAGAGCTGTGAGTTAAGTTTTATTCAGTGTTTTACTGAGGTCTGTATCCCAGGAAATAGTCTCTCTGTAGCTCTGAGAGGTCAGCTCTGAAGAGGTAGGCACAGAAGCCAGGATATATATAATTTTGACTAAGGAAATTTATGACCAACCTAGACAGCATATTCAAAAGCAGAGACATTACTTTGCCAACAAAGGTCCGTCTAGTCAAGGCTATAGTTTTTCCAGTAGTCATGTATGGATCTGAGAGTTGGACTGTGAAGAAAGCTGAGTGCCTAAGAATTGATGCTTTTGAACCGTGGTGTTGGAGAAGACTCCTAAGAGTCCCCTGGACTGCAAGGAGATCCAACCAGTCCATCCTAAAGGAGATCAGTCCTGGGTGTTCATTGGAAGGACTGATGTTGAAGCTGAAATTCCAATACTTTGGCCACCTGATGCAAACAGCTGATTCATTTGAAAAGACCCTGATGCGATTCGTTTCATATATGATATTATACATGTTTCAATGCCATTCTCCCAAATCATCCCACCCTCTCCCTCTCCCACAGAGTCCAAAAGACTGTTCTATGTATCTGTGTCTCTTTTGCTGTCTCGCATACAGGGCTATCATTACCATTTTTCTAAATTCCATATATATGCATTAGTATAAATGAATTGCCAGTCCAGGTTCGATGCATGATACTGGATGCTTGGGGCTGGTGCACTGGGACGACCCAGAGGTGATACGGGGAAGGAGGAGGGAGGGGGTTCAGGATGGGGAATACGTGTATACCTGTGGCAGATTCATGTTGATGTATGGCAAAACCAATACAATATTGTAAAGTAATTAACCTCCAATTAAAATAAATAAATTTATATTAAAAAAAAAGAAAAGACCCTGATGCTGGGAAAGATTGAGGGCAGGAGGAGAAGGGGACGACAGAGGATAAGATGGTTGGATGGCATCACCGACTCAATGGACATGAGTTTGGGTAGGCTCTGGGAGTTGTTGATGGACAGGGAGGCCTGGCGTGCTGCAGTTCATGGGGTCGCAGAGTCGAACACGACTGAGCCACTGAACTGAACTGAACTGAACTGAGGGGAATATGTACAGTGAAGCATACATTCCAGTAAAAGCTTACTGCTAATCATGAGGGCTTCCCTGGTGGCTCAGATGGTAAAGTATCTGTCTGCAATGGGGGAGACCTGGGTTTGATCCTTGGGTTGGGAAGATCCCCTGGAGATGGCAACCCACTCCAGTACTCTTGCCTGGAAAAGTCCATGAATGGAGGAGCCTGGTAGGCTACAGTCCATGGGATCACAAAGAGTCAGACAAGACTGAGCAACTTCACTGGGGAGTCATGAGGAACAGGTATCTCAGTTAATGATTTTAATTTTTTTTAATGTATGAGAAGATATAAGAATCTGGGTTGATTCAACATCTTCCATGATATCTAGCTATCTCGGGGGCCTGTTTTTCCAAAGTACAGAGTGCCTCATCCTGTTTTTCATCCTGAATTCTTTCCAGGGTGTACTGTTGGTCAGCAATGGCAGTGACTTATGACTTAAACCTTGTAGAAACAAATAATGGGCAACAAATTCTTTGTTTTTCTTTGTTTTATACCCTTCAAGCCTGTTCCACGCCTTCCTCTGATTCTAAGTGGATGCAGCCTAGCATATGCACACAGTCTTCCTGACCTCCACAATTGTGGGTGATTCCAGGAGGGCTCTGATTGGTTGTCTTTCCCTGGTTTCTCTTCAGTACACTTGTGACTGTTCTGACATTTTCCTTGTGTTAGTGCTACCAGCGTCTTCTTAATTATCCTCCACCACAGTCTCCATTGTTTTTGACAATGTTTATAAGCATGGAATTTTCTACTACCTTTTCCACCCCCTCCCAGCATCATCTCACAGAGCAGGAGTATCACTCAAGTAAAAGCAGGTCCCTGCCTTCAGCTCTCCTGCAGTGATTCAGGCTCGTCCCAGGAGAAAAGGCAGGCTTTGAGGATGAAGAATTGTACAGCTCTGCCTGAGGGCATTGACTTCCCTTTGTCTCAGGGACAGCCCTGAGTGCTTGACACTGACCAGGTGTTGCTGGTCCACAGTGCTTTCAATTCTGTGGTAAAGGGAACAAGGCTCTGGTTTTAGTTTGTTTCTGGGAATACCCCCTCTTGATCTTTTTCTGCTCATCAACCAGCATTTGGGAGTTGATGGACTCAAAATAGAATGAATCTCATTGTTGTGTACAACTGAAAACTCCCTTCCTCTCCAGAATAAGCCCATTTGTTTTGTATTTATGGAGGTTTACCCCATTGGAGTGGAGAAGAGATGTCGAACTTCTACCTGATTTGTGAACTGGTTCATTGTTTCTTCGGATGCTAAGGTTTGCTTTTAGAGGTGCCATTTGTATTTTATCTTTCTGTTTTTAAAGGATGGTAAAAGTTTCATCTGTTCCTAAGGAAAAGTCTTCTGGAGCACATTCTGGAAAAATGGTCTGATTACAGCTATGAACTTATGACTAAGGGAAAAAAATAAGATGAAATGAAACTCTTTTGAAATTCCAAAACTAGTTCTTTTTGCATATGCAGTTAAGAGAAACCTTGCTTGATAAAATACCTTTTTAATTCTGACCCTAAGAGAACACAAATATTTTGCCCCACCTCATGATCCATTCCTGCCCTCCTCAGTTCTGTTCTATGCCCTAGGAGGCCAATCCTTCTGGATTATATCCTCAGGCTTAGTTTCTGGTTGGAGTCGCTTTGGGTTTGACCAATGAAGTACACTGACAGAACTTTGGAGGGCAGAGAGAGACGACAACATATTTCTTTCCTGCTCCCTCCCCGATTTGGGCTGTGTTTTATTAACAGTGATTACCAAGAACTTTATTGTTAATGATGGGCCGACTTCATCTCCTGCCAGAAGGTAACTTTTCTATAGCTATAGCTCCCACCAGGCTCCAGTTTTTATTTTTTTTTAAAAGCTCTTGCCTCTTTAGGCCTTGGGTAACTGCTTCCTGCTATTGCTGCTGCTGCTGCTGCTGCTAAGTCGCTTCAGTCGTGTCCAACTCTGTGCAACCCCATAGACGGCAGCCCACCAGGCTCCCCCATCCCTGGGATTCTCCAGGCAAGAACACTGGAGTGGGTTGCCATTTCCTTCTCCAATGCATGAAAGTGAAAAGTGAAAGTAAAGTCGCTCAGTCGTTTCTGACTCTTAGCGACCCCATGGACTGCAGCCTACCAGGCTCCTCTGTCCATGGAACTTTCCAGGCAAGAGTACCGGAGTGGGGTGCCATTGCCTTCTCTGCCTGCTATTGCTAGTCTCTGAATATCTCAAAGCAGAGACATTACTTTGCCAACAAAGGTCCATCTAGTCAAGGCTATGGTTTTTCCAGTGGTCATGTATGGATGTGAGAGTTGGACTGTGAAGAAAGCTGAGTGCTGAAGAACTGATGCTTTTGAACTGTGGTGTTGGAGAAGACTCTTGAGAATCCCTTGGACTGCAAGGAGATCCAACCGGTCCATTCTAAAGGAGATCAGCCCTGGGTGTTCTTTGAAAGGACCGATGCTAAAGCTGAAACTCCAGTACTTTGGCCACCTCATGTGAAGAGTTGACTCATTGGAAAAGACTCTGATGCTGGGAGGGATTGGGGGCAGGAGGAGAAGGGGACAACAGAGGATGAGATGGCTGGATGGCATCACTGACTCGATGGACGTGAGTTTGAGTGAACTCCGAGAGTTGGTGATGGACAGGGAGGCCTGGCGTGCTGCAATTCATGGAGTCGCAAAGAGTCTGACACGACTGAGCAACTGAACTTAACTGAACTGGGTATCTCAAAATCCCTAATTTGGTCTCTTAATCTTGCACATTATCTCTTTGAATAGTCCCTACATTCAAGTTTCTTGACCCAGCTGAGTTGGATTCTTTTTCCTGCTGGGAATCTATGCTGATAAAGATGTGCTGATGTAGGGCCTAGATCTATTGCTGCTATTTTGTTCCCATCACAGTGGTCAGCTCAAGGGTGAAGCTTATATGTAAGTAAGAGCATGAAGAGAATATTAATCAAATTGTACTTGAAGCCACATATCTTCTGAATACAACTTATTGAAATAACAGGTAGATACTTCTTTAATATGATAAAAATATATATGAACTTCTAACAAGAAGTTCTTCATGCTTGAGGAATAAATACTAGAAGCATTCCCATAAAAATCAGGAAGAAGACAAGGCTGTTATTTTTCACACAATTATTTAATTAATTAATTTATTTAAATTGGAAGATAACTGCACTATTGTGATGGTTTTTGCCATACATGAATTGGCTTCAGGTATACACATTCACAGAATTAAACATAGTATTTATATTGGAAAGGAGGCAAGATTATCATTACTGCAAATGAAACAAACCTGACAGAGTCAATTAAAAACTATTTGAAACATTAGGAACTCCATAAAGAGGCTGGTTATAAAATCATTATGCAAAAAACAATCACTTTCATATATAAAAATAATAAACAGTACATGTAAGATAAATATTCAATTTGTAATAATCAGGAAAGGTAAGCTACTTAAGAATAAACTTTAAAAATATGCAAAATATATTCATTCACACAAATATTTACTGATAAACTAGTGTGCGAAGCAATGTTCTAAGAGTCGTTTTTTTATGATATTTATATTGAAAATGAGGCAAGATTATCATTACTGCAAATGAAACAAAGCTGAATCAATTAAAAACTATTTGAAACTTTAGAAACTTCATAAAGAGGTTGCTTATAAAATCATTATGCAAAAAACAACCACTTTCATATATAAAAATAAACAGCATGTAAGATGTTCAATTTCTAACAATCATGAGGAAAGATAAGCTACTTAAGAATACACTTTAAAAACATGCAAAATATATTCATTCACATAAGTATTTACTGATAAACTAGTGTGCCAAACAATGTTTTAAGAGTTGTTTTTTATATTTACATTGAAAAGAAGGCAAGATTATCATTAATGCAAATGCAACAAAGCTGAGAGACTCAATTAAAAACTATTTGAAACTAAAAACGTCACAAAGAGGTTGCTTATAAAATCACTATGCAAAAAACAATCAGTTTCATATATAAAAATAAACAGAGCCTGTAAGATATTCAATTTCTAATAATCATGAAGAAAGAAGCTACTTAAGAATAAACTTTAAAAATATGCAAAATATATTCATTCACAGAAGTACTTAGTGATAGCCTACAGTGTGTCAAGCAATGTTCTACTTTTTTTGTTTACAGTTTTTAATTTGTAAAAAACACACTTCAAAATAAAAACAAAATCCCATATCATACAAATGTTTATAATAATTAATTTATCTAAGCAACACACATACATGTTCAGTTGTAAAATGTTAACTAAATTTCTGTGACATATATGCTTTTTTAAATACCAAGAACGTTACAGAGTTAACAAGAGTCCTATGGACAATCTAGTAGTCAATGTGTTTTTCTTAAGTCTTCACTTTAACGCTGTTATTTCAGCACAGGTAAGCAGTCTTTCATATGCTGGAACACTGGAATCTTCGCTTGCTACCATATCAGCTGCCTTGCAAACAAGAAGCCAGCCATTTAAAAAACGTTTTAAGTGAACAACTTGCGGACCCCAGGGATGAACAGACCTGAAGAATGCACAATTATGAGCATTTGCAACCATCTCAACTGTGGCAGAAGACTGTTCATGCCGTTTCTGAAACGAGATCTCAAAGCAACATAGTTGAAAATAAACGATGTTAACAAAAAAGTGGCATATGCACAATTTCTCCACCAATGTGTGTGTGAACCATTTAGTTAACTTTTCCACCTGAAAGAATGTAACAGAAAACTGGACAACACGTTTCACAATCTCATCAATATTCACAATTAAAGCGGCTACAACTCAGCACACTGCATCTCCAATGCTGCCTGGAGCCAGTTTATACTTAAATTACGTTCTTTACCCCAAGTGAACGTTTGTCCACAATCACTGGCCAGTGTACATGTGAACGAAAATTTCTAGATTTGGGGAGAAACATGCTGCTCTGATCACCTTACTTTGCTTCTTCTGCTCCTTGACTCAGGCTTACAAACCTTTTCATGTTACTCTTTTTTTTTGTGAGTTTTCTTGCCTGTGGGGGTGGGGGTTTGGGCCTGCTGACCCTGCCCACTTGAAGAAGCTGCCTGCTGTGCTGCTCTCTGCTTTAATATTATCCAATCAAATGCGTAGTCATATTGGTAATTCAGGGTCCTGAAAAGAGTGCGGAAAAGCTGCCTCAGGTAGTTGTAATCCGGGGCTTCCTCAAAGCACAGACCACGACAATAGTTTAAGTATGTAGCAAATTCTGTGGGAAATCCATTACATAAAGCTTCAACAGATGTGGCCATCTTTTTTTCGCAAATCTTTTCGTATTTTTGCTTCATTGTTACAGCCTTTATTCCTTGCCACGGCAGGCTGCTTTTAGCAAAATACATCAAAACATATCCTAACGATTCCATGTCATCTCGGCGACTCTGTTCAATACCAAGATGTGAATTGAGGCTAGTATACCGAGCAGTGCCAGTGAGACTTTTATTTTCTTTGTATGGTATGTGTTGCTTTGTCCTGCTGTCTCTGTACCTTTTGGCCAAACCAAAATCAACAAGGAATACCTGGTTTGAGCTTAAGGAAGCTGGGTCCTGAGAAGTACTATCAGTCACGCACCTTTTCCTCTTTCCTGCTTGACATTCTACACACACATTACAGCGAGGCCCAGCACCCATTAGGAAGTTATCTGGTTTAATATCTCTGTGTATAAAATCCTTTGTATGCAAATATTCGAGTCTACTGATCATCTGGTCAGCTAACATGAGTACAGTTTTCACTGTGAACCGTCTTGAACAGAAATTGAAGAGGTCTTCGAGGCTAGGGCCAAGAAGATCCATGACTAGCACATTATAGTCCTTTTCCTGACCATACCACCATACGCGGGGAATGCCAATCCCACCCTGAAGAAGCTTATAGAGTCTGCTCTCATACAGTAGCTGGGGCTGCCTCGCTTTCTGAGGTTCTAGCTTCACTGCCACTTCCTCACCATTGGTGATATTGATCGCCAAATAGACTTTCCCGAAGGAGCCAGACCCGATCTTTCTTACCAGCTTATACTTCCCTCCAGCAATGAATTCGGACCTGGAGCCACTGCTGCTCGCCATTCTGTGAGACAAAGATGGAGGCTGGGGCTAAACCGGGATACCTCTAAGGGGAGGATAGAGGCCTCGAGGGCTCATCCACCGAGCAAAGCAGCGGAAGGCGGAAGGCGGCAGGAAACAGAAACCGCTGGCTGTTTCTCGGGGTTACAGGCCCCAAAATCAGCCAAGCAGAACGGGATCACTGCTGCCGTCAGTTTCTTTTGGCCAAGCCGCTGATGGTTTGAGGGGGTTCTCGAGGTTACTAGGTTTCTCGTGGTCGCCACCTCTGCCTTACTTTCTCGGTGAAAAAGTGGAGCACTGAGTTAGGGCCGTGAAACCGCTGCCACCGGCTCGAAGGACCTCCGTTACACCACAAGCGCCACCATCTTGTTAGTCCGGCACCAGCCAACACAAAATGTCTCCAACTCCCGGAAGCCTATTATTCAGCGTGGAGCATTCTGGGAAAGGAATCTGGGCGTCTTATATTTTTAACGTACAAATTCTGCTGGGAAAATAAATGAAGGGAAATAACTAGAAAAACTGGGTTCCCAAGTGGAAAAAATATTCGCTTCCCCAGAAACTTATCTTGTAACTTCATTTAGATTCCCCAGAACTTATTCATCTTATAACTGGAAGTTGGTACCCTTTGACTAACAGTCCCCCATTTCCCCTTTCCCGCAGTCCCTAGCAACCACAATTCTACTCTGTTTTTATGAATTTGGCTTTTAGGTTCCACATATAGTACCATCCATCAGTCAAAAATAAGCAGAATTCCTTCATCTC